>NW_024371038.1:0-193194 GCF_014805655.1 Passer montanus | reverse complement strand
CGTGCGGAGCAGCGGCGCCGCCGCGCCGCCCGCGCCCGGAGCCGCCGGCTCACCGAGGGTAGGCACATCGCTGCGCCGGCGGCGGCCCCGCGGCAGCGGCAGGCGAGGCAGACCCTAAAGTAAGAAGTGCATCCCTGCCGGCGGCTCGGCAGGGGAACATCCAGGAGTCAGGGAGCAGGCGCCGGCAGGAACGCGCGGCGAGGCTGCAGCGCGGGGCTCCGCTTACCTATGTCTGCGAGCCGAAGGCGGGCCGGGGTCTGTGTCCCCGGCGGGACCCGCGGTCCGGGTCAGCCCGCCGAGCGCGGGGCTGCGGGAGATCGCGGCGGAGTTAGTCCCGGGGCCCCCAGTGCGGGAGCGGGCGGCAGCCGGCGCTGCGGCTCGGAGGGCTGGGGCAGCGCAGAGCAGGGGCGGCTTCTTCTCCACGCAGCCGGCCGGGAGGGTCTTCTCGGTCTAAGTCAACATTTTCCTGCAGTTCCCCACACTCCGCTCCGCGGCAAAAGCGCGATGCAGCCAGGCTCCCGCACGCACGCACAAGAAATAAATTCTCAGTAAAAAAAAAAAATAAAAAAAAAAAAAGGCGAAATGGAGAGGAGGACGGGCGCAGTGCAGTGTGTATGCCCAGCCTCGGGAGTCCCTTCTGTGAAGCGATCAGGAGGCGATGCCAGCAGCTGGGGCAGCGGGGAACAACTCGAATGTTACAATGGACCCCCTCCTCCGTGTCTCTGTCGCTCGCACCGACCGGATTCACATCTCCCGGGATGACATTCTGGCCTCTGGCGGAGTGCGGGGCCGGCCCCTCCTCAGATTTTCTCCTCTTCCTCTCTGTGCTGCTGCCCCGCCAGCGACTGGAGATCGGGCGCTGAGCAAGTAACGCGCGCGATAATGGGAAAAACGCAATACATACACACCAAAAAAAAAAAAAAAAAAAAAAAAAATCCCAATGAATGTATAGCAGCCTCTCCGTGCTCGTGCACCGCTCCGTCTGCGGCTGGGGAGCGCCAAGTCCTGACACGGACTCTCTGAACTGGAGTCACCTCCAGCCTCCTCCCCCTCCCTCCAATCTCCACCCCTTCTCCCTGCGCTCCCACCCCTGGGCTCAGCTAATCATATAAACATATTATCACGTAGAGCGGCATCGGCGAAGGACAAAAATCTCCCCCTTCCTGTCTTTTTTCAGTCCCCCCCCCCGCCCTTCATTCATTTGGGGGGGGGGATGGGGGAGCTGAAGGCTAAATAGCGGCCGCTCGGCACCGGAGGCCGCGCAGACCGGCTGCGCGCTGCCGCTGCCCGCGCCGGGTGCGAGGGCCCGAGCGGAGCTGCCCGGCCGGCTGGGCTCGCCGCGCCGGGCCGGCTCTCCGCGCCGCAGCGCCCGTCCCCCGCCTCCCCTTCCCCGGCATCAGCCAAAAATCGTTCACCGGCTGGGCGAGCCGCGAGAGAGGGCAGGCAGGGCGGGAAGACGGGGGGTCCCGGCACCCCAGCGCCTTCACGGCTCCGCTGGTCCTTCCTTTTTTCCTTCGCACTGACATGGCCCGGCTTCTGCCCGGCAGGGACGGCGCGCCGAGGCACAGCGATGCTTTAGGGAAAACATGTCAGGGCAGGGTAAACAGCACTTGGAAACGATTTAAAGGATACTCAGTTGACTCACTGGTGTGCTCGGATACAAAACGCAGTCTAGTAGCGTTGTTGCGTTCTCCCAAAAATCTGCTCTTAGAAACAAGGTCTGGTATTGTAGGGTTTGTGTTTCTCGTCTGCATGGACGCAAAACACTGAGAATCCGCTCTGACCTTTCAGGATGTGCAACATGGGCAATTCCCCGCTCTCAAGGTCAGGGAGAAGCAGCTGGGCATTAGCGAGGGCCGGTGCCAGCGGGGGGCGAGGGCCGTGCGTGCGTCCCACGCTCCGCGCCCGCCCGGGGCTGCGGTGACCAGAGGGAGCTTTGACAGCCGCGGTCAAAGCAGCTCAGACTTGACCTGATAACTGCCCCCTCCCTTTGTTTGGGGATTTTAGCCACCCCCTCCCTCGCTGCAGCACTGAAATGAAATCCTCTCAACTGCCTCTACTCACGAAATCGCATGCACTAGGCCGGACCACTTGGGGCTTGATCAAATGTTTTAGGTCCGAAGCACATTGACAATCCAGAGTACAACACCTACAATCAGGATCATTACCTTTATTAATGGTAATGATTTTTTTATTTTTTTTTACCTAATCATTTTGATGTCTCTGCATACCTCTGCAATTAGTCTTTAGAAACTGTAGCATGTATTAATAAAAACAGGACATGATAAAAAGAGACTGGATCTTGAAGACCTTGCAATATGGAGCACTGAGAACCATAGAGCTGGTCCAGGGCTCTTCAAAACCACATTAGACTTTCAACAATGCTAGCAAAACCACATTAGACTTTCAACAGTGATAGCAACAGTCTTGGGGGTGAATATCTAGAAGTCACTGAACTATGGACATGCCATAGCCATGCTGGCCTTCCTCAGTTCAGAGTGTTTGTCCAGGGGACTGGAAGAACAATCTCAAGCTTTTAGTACCAAAGGAGAGTTCTGCCACAGTGAGCAGTGCACATTCCTAAGACCAGTTTCAACTGGGTTAAATCTGCAGAATGCCTCAAACAGAATGGAAGGACAGATCATCTGTCTATGTAACAGTTTTGTGCCTACTATATATAGTTGAAAGTATGGGTTTCTGTGAGAGCAACATATAGCAAAAGGGCAGAGTCGCTATTAAGTTCTTGGTGTATTCCTAATATAGCCAATTGCCCTTTCTTGTTATCCTTATAAACACCTGTATAAACCCTCAATAACACCTTATGCATTTCCAGTCGAATTAAATTATACAGGCATTTTAATATATTTTATTAGAAGCTGATTTTCATTGAAAGGACTGAACGTATCTGTTACAGAAACATGCTTAAAAAGAGGGTCATAGAAATATAAAGATATACATATTGACTTGCTATGATTTTACCAAAATTTTAAATTTTATCATTAACGAGTCCTTCTTTCTTTCCTTTTCTTTCTCTCTCTCTTTCTTTCTCTCTTTCTCTCTTTTTCTTTCTTTCATGTAATTGCAGATAAGCGGTGATACCCCTGAGCTAACAGACTTTTGCTTAGTTGATGAGAACAGGATTTAGCCAGAAAACTGTCGATAATACAAGAATTATCTAGGGTTGATGGTTTTCCTTTGAGAGGACATGAGAGAGAGAAGTTCTTCTGTTTGCAACAAAAAAAAACTCTGTTGGGTTCTCTAATTTTTTTTCTGCCTACAAAAAGATTGAAAAGAACTGCAGAACTAGGCTTTGTGCTAATATTTGCAGAAGTCAAAGTGAATTCACCTATGTGGATTCAAATGTAGGACTGAAGTTCATTTTCCCTCTTTTCATCAAAAACTTCTGGAATCATATTTCTTTCTACATGCAGAGATGGAGTTTTACAACTCTTTTACAATGGCAAGCTGTAAAACTGAGTTTTAAACAATTGCTAAAAATGCAGAGACCTTTTTGCATTTGTTTCTAAAACACATGTTTCCATTAATTCTCATTAAAACTGCATTAAGATATAAGAATACCTGGCAGAGGTGTATATTGTTTTGGCAAGTATAATACTATTATTCAAATGATTAATTTTACTTCACATGAATCAGCATATGTTTCTTTAAAAGAAAAATTGTACACACATGTACTCACAGCATACGTAAATCTGATCCTTTAGTTTTTATTAAGCCACATTTATTGCCAGATTTGAATATTAATATCTAAGAATAAATTATAACAAATCAATTTTCCACCATTATGACTTCCTACTATTTACTTTCTGACATATCCCTATAAATATGAATCTTATTCCATACAGGCAAGTAGAAACAAGTAGATTTTCCTTAAAATCTTGCTTTGCTGCAACAGTGCAAAATATCTAGTTTGAAAACATGAGAAGAATTATTATATTCTTATCAAAATATTTTGTGATATTTTATCCCCACTATTTAACTAATGTTAAATTTGTAATATTTCATGTTAAGGTGTATGTTCTGTGTGTATTGTTCTCCAGTTACTTTCATTAACCTGCTGGATAATGTCCCTGAAAAACTAAAAAGCAAATCTATAGCAATTTCTAAAATAATCATAACAATTGTGTATCAATTAGCATTTCCAGGGCCCACGTGTAGGACAGTAACAACTGGAAAAGATTGAAATGTCAGCTGTGTACTTGAAAGAGATGCATCTGAGAAAGATGATTTAACTTGTGGCAAAAATTGGCTAAATCATTGTCTGTAATATGATCTTACAGGCTGCTCTAGCTTTTTTTTTTTTTTTCTTTTTTGGTCATAGAATTGCATTTTATATCTGCCTATTCTTAAAAAGGTTAGTTTAAAATGCTTCAGTACCTTGATAAATAATATTTTGTATTGCCCTAAGTGTCAGTTCCCTCATGAGTAATGGTTTATACAGATTTTATGCAGCCTATTTTTTATTACTGCAGTTTTATGACTGAACTTTAAATACTAGCGACTGACATTTCCTCTTATCTGTCTGTACTCCTGTGAATAACGTATCAATGAACCTGTAATTAGATGTAATGTTGGCAAAGACTGACAGAAGAGGTAGTAAATATAGTTATGCATTATTATCAGCTAAAATTGGTGCACTGATATAAAGACCCAGTTTAATTGCTATGATGTGATCATTTTTTTCCCAAGGAAAAGTAACAAACCACTAAGTGATTTTAGCATTTCAACATAAAACAAAAAAGAGAAAATTTTGCTTATTTTATTTAGGAAAATCCCCAATTAATTTTGCAGGCAAATTTATATGAATAAACTGTGAATGATACAACCCATAGTAGGAAATATCCAATGTATTGCCTTAAAAGTTTGGAAATATATCTTAACAATTACTGGCCTTTTAAACTAAGTAATTGATTTTACTGTCACTTTGGGGAAAAAAAAAATGAAACCCATCAATAAAATAAGAGAATTCTGCAGCTGTTTCTAACAAGCAAATGTAATATGAATTTGCATTTTGCATAGTTTACTTCAGTAATCAATTTTAATGACTCATAATCTATATCATTATTTAAGAAATGACAAAATCATTGACTTATTCATAACACTTGCTAATTGTTTTTAAAAATACATTCTACATATGACTAAGGAAACACCCATTTCCACTTGCTTTATGTTAAATCAACATCTAACCACTCATGGTGATTTCATTCAAAGAAAACAGAAGGAACACATTAGCTGTGTGGTTAAAGAGATTGATGGGCTTCAAACATTTTAACCATGGATGGTTTTTTTCCTTTCCTAACTATAGAGACTTTTAATTTAAATAGCTTCAAGAAAATGAAGATCATTTTATTCAACAAAGCTGTTTTCTCTTGTTTCTTAGAAATTAATTTAATTTTGTTTAATTAAGTAATATTAGAAACAACCTTGTTTAGAGAAAATGCAGCTATGAAACAAAAGCATGTGTATGCCATATTAACTCCTATTCTGAAACAGAATTTTTGTCTCACATTAATAAATTAGAAGAGATCAATATTATTTTTGCCAGTGAATTTAGATGCAGTTTTTAATGCTGTATTTTTCAGTTACCTCTCTACTCTATGAAGTAAATTTGGGGGAGCAGTGGAGCTCAGTGTTACTGAAGAAATAAATTCTTTTGGAATTCAGGTATTTTGGATGTATGTTGGTACAGAAAAGCTTACAGTTTAATGCTGCAGGCATTTACAAAGGCCAAAGAGTTTTCAAGACTGAGCTGTTAGGAGTAACATAGCAGGACACTTTAAAAAGAAATTAGTACAATTCCCTCTTTTCATATGAAAAGCTCAGCACTGAAGCTTAAATGATGAGCCAAGAAAGGAACTGCAGTGCTGAGCTTTTGGGGAAAGAGATATGTCATGAGATCCCAATTCTCCAAATAGGTTTGCACATTCTAGGTTCCCTTTTCTCCAACTGCTATATCTGTATAGACACACGTTCTGCATTTGGGCAGCAAAAAAGTGTTTTGTTTTAGTTTTTTCAAGGACAGAAGCCCAAGAGAATACTAAGAAATTACATAGATTTTTCTATTTAAAATAAATATAGTTTTGCCTGACAGGCAGGGAGCTCCTTCTCCTCCTCCCCATTACACAACTGTATTGTACAATTTGCTATGACTTTGCTCAATCTCTGTAATGTGCAGTAAGAGAAGTACCCCATGAGTCAGACTGGCATGTGTGGTGGTCTCAGCATATTCTCATAATCTCTCACCTCTTGCAACCCTCCTGCTCAATATAAAATAATCAAATTCCAATTGCATCTGGACTCCAATCTCTAGCTTATATTTATTACACAGTGCTTTTAAGTATCATGTTACCTAGGTTTCTGGCCACTCTTCTGTTGCTTCTGTATCATAAAATGAAAGGTAATGCAAAAAAGATAAACAAAGAATTCAAAGGCAAAATGCGTTGGCATTGCATTGGCAAATATGAATCCATGAAGGCTTTTCTCTTCTTACCCAAACACCTCACTTAATCTGCACTGTTAAAATCCATATTCTTGATGGAACAGACCTCTCATTTGAGGAGATGTGAACAGCTTTACAAACTCATAAAGATTTAGATGCCTACATTGGGGATAAAGTTAAATTTACGTTCTTGGAAGTTAAAAAAATTGGAAAAAATACACGAAATTCTTGGACCACCAACCAGAACTAAGGTCTCCCCATTTTGGTTGATTGCCCAAATCATTAAGCTACAGAGTCATGTTCCCTCTGGTGTTCTCACTTTCTAGTACAGTGAATCATGAATCATTTTCTGCCTGGTGCAAGACCTCAACAGGAGAAGTGGAGAATATTTCCATCTCCAGTCAGGTTGTTGGTTAGAGAATTGTTTAGCTGGTGAGAAATGTGCATTTGAAACCCTTCAAGCAGAGGAGAGAACTGACCCTGTTTCATACAGTGCATAAGTCTCTAAATGCTACTTGTAGAATAAAGCTACACCTTTAAAAGAAAGGGATGACTGCTGCTGGGTTTAGTGGCAGACTAACTGCATTCATGGGTGTCAGATGCTCTTAGACTGTCACCTTTAGCTGCTCAGCTTTGTTTTACACAGAGCCTTAGCAATAATAGAAGTGCAGAGCTCCTTAGTCTGGTTTATCTTGACTGAGGCAGTATTTGGCATGATGAGTATTACAGCTGCAGGAAAATGTGATATAAAAAACATGGAAGTGCCTGTTGAACATAGACATCTTCCCCAGGTAGGCAGCATTTAAGCAGAGTAGTCTTTAAACTTAATGGCTTAAATTCTTTCCATGTTTCTCTTTAGGAGTCAAGTTGCAGAAATTCTATATATTGCCTACATGAAAACCTGGTCCATAGTCATAATAATCAAGTTGAGAGATACTGGAATAGGTTATGAACAGGAAAGGACAGGGTGCTCACAATCAATCATGAACAGAAAAGAACCTCCCACTGGGACTTCCTCACCTCGTGATTGCAACTTTCAAGTTTCCCTTACCAAAAGATAGAGCATGAGAGACATACTTGCTTCCAAATGTGCATATTTCAGCTCCTTTTTGCTGTTTTCCCCATGTCTCAATATGTATTATTCTGTTAGACCAAATGTTTAATTTTTTATTCAGAATTTTCAATTGGTAGCTTTAATCAAGGCAGTGTTAGTTGTGTTTTACATGTTCTACCCATCAGCTCCTCATGCCAATCTGGAAGTGCTTTAACTTCAGTTGATTGGTTATACTTGCTTTGATTTTGTTGTGTGGTTTAACACAAGGACTTGGTACCTTATATTTTTTTATGAGATTATATTTTTTCCTCTTGTTACTGATTGAAATGGTGAAAGTTATGTGATTGGCTCCCTCCAGAGCAGATACCAGAGATGCATCATGGATCACTGGTCAGAGAGCCTAGACACAGCAGCAAATTCAGTCTCCCTCCCCTCCCCATCAACTCTGTACAGCGGCACTGCTTTGCAATCCATCTCAGCTGACACAAGCAGAGCATGGAGAGGGAGACCCAGATTTGTTCCCAGGCTTACATCTTCTAGTTCACATTTTGTTGTGCTTGTGCTACTTTGCCAGGTGTAACTCTGGCAGCTGTAAAGAACAGTCATTTGCCTTCACCGAAACTGCCTATAAAAGCCTCTGCTTGGGTAATGATTTGTTATATATTACAAACACCTGCAGCACAGCGAATTAATATCACTAAGTATAGGGATCAAAGATATTCCACCTTTTTTTTCTTTAATTAAATGATCATTTACTTTTGACAGACCTCAATGTTTTTGACAAATAGACTTGAATCTGATTGAAGGTATGGCTACGCCTTCCTAAAAACACTGCAGTCTAAGAATGACATTAGAACCATGCTCCTGTTTTGAGGAACATTGATTGGCTGCTTAGTACTACTGCTAATTATAAATAATAAAATGTATTCAATAATTATTTAAGATGCTATTCTTCACCTCACTGTGAGCAAACGCTGCTGTTTGCTGACTACTCACCACCAAAATATCTGGTAAATCATAGTACTACATTTAATACATCATTAAGACACTTACATTTTTATGACACTCTTGGAAAGCAAAGTGATAACCCCATATACATTTACACAGGAATGGCAGAATTTTCTGCATATGCAAGCACTGAATATTACTGAAGAATGAACCACAGATTTGCATTGCATCATGTTTTGCCTTTTGGTTTTCTCTTCCTTTGCTTCTCTACAAGGCTATGTCAGTTTAATTTGCTTTCATCAGAATTTTTGTTGACAGTAAAATTAATGTGCAAATTTCCTATCAGTTGTATATATTAATATAATTCCCTCTCAAATACAGTTCATTGAAATTAGCACTGGTAAAAGGTGGGATACATATTCATACAGTTATTTACATAAATCCCATTCAGCTTTATGCACCCTAAGCTCTAATGCAAAGTATCTACTACCACAGGTAATTTTAGCACAAGAGAAACAGCACATAAGTGGCATCTGACTTCCCAAAGATTGGGTGTCTTCTAATAAAGAGATTATTTGAAGAGAAACAAATCTGTTAGAAATTACATTTGTGACATAACTTTTATACATAAAACTATTGTCTTTACAACAACAACAACAAAAAAAGTTGAAAATACTGATGTGTCTCTCCAACAAATCACATACAATTGGGTCTTTTTAAATTACATAAATTGTGCATAATGCCTCATTTGTGATACAGTGTAAAATGTGAATAAATTAAGAAAATTTTCTATAAGAATTTTGTTATGAAGCAACTTATATGACACAGTACACACCAGACCAAAAAGTAAGTTTTAGAAAATTAACTATGTACTGGGAATTGATTTATTCAGCACAGCATTTTTATCGGTTCTAATGTCAAAAATAAAATCAGTTGCAATATGTATATTGATCTGCAGGTTATTTACCTGGATTTAGAATGCTAACTACAGGAAAAGCCGTTAGGTCATTATCTATGTAAGTTTAGGGAATTCAGGCACCAACCATATCTTGTTGTGAAAGGCATTTGCTACTAAAAATACAAACTGGAATCTACTATGTGCAGGTGCAGATTCTACTCAGCACTGCAGCTCTGTTTGTGTAAGTTTTCCCTGGTAAACAGAGGAGCTGCAAGGTCACGAAACAGACAATGGCACGTCTCTGAGAAACTTAGGCTTTACTGTACAGACTTGCAGTTTTTATATTTCCCTGAGCATAATCCTACAACACATGACTTACAGCAGTCTCTATTTTTCACAATTTTCCAGTTAATGAAAGTAATGTTTAAATACTCTGAAGTTAGATTATTAACTTCTACAAAATAGAAACAGATGTGTGTCTCAGTATGCCATTAAATTTATGATTTACATAGTATTCTTGAATACAGCTGAGCAGAGGCCAATGATTCTAATTTGCTCTAGATTTACAATAACCTGATCTGGTTTTTGTAAGTACTGAAACACTTTAAACAAAATTAGAAAGCTGTTGTGCTTTGTGTGATTAAAGATGCAATTCCCTTTGGGGTAATGAGAAGAGTTAGAACATGTTTCTTTCTTTATGGATGTTTCTATTATAAACAGGAGTACTATATATTATATATTTTTGTTACTATTTCCTTGCTTTTAATTATAAAATAAACCGATTGAGTTGTACTGGAGTTACAGTGAAACAATGCCAAAATCTTGCCAAAAAATGCATACTGAGGTTTATAAAAAATCCTTAAAATTCTTGAGGGCCTTAAGATCTTGTTAGAAAAATGCTAGTTCCTTATAGTTTGCAGAATCCAAAACATCTCTGTAATTTAAAACTATGCAGTTTAAAGGAATTATTTAAAAAGCTAACACATTTCTCAGCTTATGACACTATGTTAAGGCACAGCATTTTACAGAACAGTTTCTGTGTATTAACAGCATTTTACATCTGGAGATAGAGATTCACTGTAACTAATGGCAGAAATCACAACTGGAATTAATATTATTGTTTAAAACAAGGTGTGTCTATGGGTAGAGATCAAGTTGTGTTGTTGTGACACTAAACACTGAAGTTTTTAAAAAGAGTCAAAAAGAGATTAGATCTGTCAGATATTATCAATGCAGAAAGAACATTCTGTGTATGAATATTTAAGGTCTGTTTCAAAGATTCTGAAAATCAGAAGCTAGGCCACTAAAGATGTATAGATTCAATGTTAGCTACAAATGAGGTATTTCCAAATTGTAATCCATGACTCTGTGGCCAAAAATGTAGGTCATTTACCATTGTAATTAACTTTTCCCAGGAAAAGATGACATAGCAAGGAAGTGTATACATCTATTTAATAGGGACTTTTTATAAGAATTTTTAAAACTACTTCAACTATTCTTTGCATATTGCACTCCAAAAATCAAATGGATTTTATGAAAGTAGAAGTAATAAACCAGACATTTATTTTACATAGTACCTGGAATATAATATTATTTCATGTATTATTTTATTCATATTCTATTTTACATACTGCATTTAAGATAATATAGGCTCAATATTATACACTCATATTAAATCATACTACAATATATGTATTTATATTTATCTTTACCTCTGATGGAATGTTTAATATTATTAATCCTTTCATTTTAATTATATATAATTAACCGTCATTAAAACAGGAGCATTACCTTTTAATAAAAATTTAATCATACATTTACTCAAGCACGGGATCAAAATGCTACACAAGGATGACATGTCTTGAAAGTGATTGAATGAATTCAATTTATTTGGTCACTCACTCTTCCAACACACTTAGGGATCGCCATCTGGGCTTCACTCAAGGGATCTCCAAGGCTGAGCTCCCACACTCCTATAGGGTGTCAGATGTGGGACTGCAGCATTAGGCACTGCAAGCCCAGTGCCCAGCCTGGCTGCTGCTCCAGCCTCAGCTTTGGGGTCCAGCAGTGCCCCGGGCCCTCCAGCACATGGTCCCTTACAGGGATCCTGCACTGGGCCCTGGCTTGCTGTGATGGAGCTCTGGCAGAATTCCTGACTCAGGCAGACTCACATGCACGGATCATTTAAGGAAGCATAAGGATCACTATGGATTTTTTTTCCTGGGGGATCTGGCTATGGAAACTGGAATGAAAAAATGGTAGGGAAAATATTTTTCATCACACATTGAGGCTGAAATGCATATAACTGGACAAATGTGATTTCCTCTGAACTTGCTGGGAAATTTTTCTGTTAAACACACAATTACCCACACACGAGGCATCAGACTGACAACAAGAGATTGGCAAACACTTTAATTAATTCGCCTTTGTGTCTAGGGAAGAATTTGTTTTGGAGAATTGTTTGTTTCCTTCCTGAAAAAATGAGTATGGATATGGAATAAATTATTGGTAGGAATGAATGGCATCAGGCCATCAGAACTTTCTACTCTTCACCCATAAATTAACATAAGCTGAGGCCTCTCTTCTGCAAACACACGGGTCTAGGTCAGCAAACTTTTGCTGAACCAAGACCATATCCACAGTCCTACAAATACTTTTTACCAACAAAAACGTTAAGTGAGAAATCACAAATAGAGGGAAATGTGTCATCTTGTATTAAAATTAGTGGGGAGTTTTGGAGAAGTTTTTAATTGTTTTGATAAATTCATACTAACTCACTGAGGCCCAGATTGTGGAACTGTGTTTGCAGCAAACTGTTCTTCAAGAAGCCCTGAGTGATTAACTTGGGAGGCTGGAGGTAAAAACTGCAGATGAGAATTCCATATGTCTGAGACAAAGCACCTGAAAGGAAAACTCACATTTTAATGACAGAGCATTGGATGGCCATTATAGGAATATATTGTATTGATAAAAAGGGAAAACACCTGGTCAACAAAGGTTTTGCAATATTTTTTTCATATTAGTTATTTTAAAGTCGTATTAAGCTGTCAGAAGACTTTGGTTCATTATGAACACTCTGTTTCTTAAAGATGCTCGGTGAGTCTGGATGCACTTAGGATAATTTATTTTCCAATCAACTCTGAGTTGGCCAGACCTACTTCTATTGAAGTCAACTTTTATTTTTCCAAAGAGAATTAAATTAACTTTAATTTTTCTTCAAAAAGAAACTTAGTTAGGTTTCTTAATTGTCAATTTTCTTCAAACAATTACAGCATGACAGAATTTTTAATACATTAACACCCAATAAATTTTGTAATTCCTTATATTAAAGACCACTCTAAAAACAGTTGTCTGGTGCAATTACTCAACAACTCAGAATAAGTAGGAAGTTTAAAATTGTGTTTATATTAGTTCTTAACCTTTCTAATAAGGTTTAAAGTTATCTTATCCAAAAATACATTTAAATTGAAAAGAAGACTGTATTTTGAATGTTTCTGTGGCTGGAAGACTTCATACATTGAAAAAATAATAACTAAAAATACAATGGACCCTTTCCTATTTTTTTTTTTTGTATTTTGCAGGAGTGTTTCATATTAATATTGACACAGGTAAGACACTTCAACAAACTTGACAATTATAACAAGGCCATTTTGCAAAGCTTTTTTGTTGAACAATAGAAATACGAAGAGAAGAGCAGATTTGGACTATTCAGTTCCTGCCACTCCGAACTCTCTGTCTGTTGCACAAGGTTCTGGTCAGAAAGTTTTAGTGTCTCAAATCTATAGACTGCCCATTTTCAGAAAATTCCAGAATAGAAATTCCAGTGAAAACATGTAGGGGAACTTTCCACCTTGTGACAAGACTTTTTTTACTTATGAAAACCTGGCTTTGCTGAAGAGCTGCTGTCTTCATTATTTAATTTCTTTGTGGAGCTCACAGTCAACATGATCCCGTTGAGTTCTTTATTTAATATGTTTCAGAGCACAGGACACCTGCTGACTTCTTTAATAACGAGTTGTCCTCCGTTGGCTTATATGTGAAAACTGTTCAGCAGAGGCAAGTAAAGAATAACCTTAGACATTAAGGCTGATTCCATTAAAAATAAAATAAAACTGTGTCCAGGCTCCACACCCGAAGTCCCTAAAATAAATTTGCAAGGGCTTTTCACAGCATGGAATTCAGGTGGATTTTTTTTTAATTGAATTCTGTTCTGTGTGAGTGCAGCTCAGCGGAATTCAATTTCCATGTAGGCTCCCAGGAAACAAATACATGCTAAGTATTTTTATCACTAATGTCTTGGATTTAGTTTCTTGAGTATTATTTAGGTTTGCCTGTGGACAGAGTTGCTAATGTTTACCTTAACACAGGGCTCTGTGATTCCCATTGGAAAAGGGACTCTTTAAAAAAGAATTGGCTAAAGCATGGAACTTTAACAATGAATAAATTCCAAGGCTTTGTATTGTATTAATAAGGATCAAATTCTACTTCTTTGTACAAATCCTATGAATTCATGGAAAATCTCCATATCCCCAATTCAACCTACATTTTTTTTGTCTCACTTTAAAATATCTTCCCTACTTTGTTGGAAGCCTCTTTCACACCTTGTTGGAATTATGGGGTTATACTGTTACAGATGATTCAGGGAAGCTCTACACTCTCAGTCCTGCAGTTTGTAAAGGAAGTAACCCCACTAAGATCAATGAGTCCTGCTCTGAGTGGACGGTAAGTAAAACAAAGAAATCAGACTTTGACCAATTACTTTATCTTAATTGGCCTGATTGTGCACTCATTCACATTTCTCCAGTAATTCTTTCCCTTCTGCTGGAAAACATTATCTCACCACAACCCACAGGACCCAGGTGATGAATAAAAAGCATTGCACAAATGAAAACTATGCTCAGCCACTGGTAACTCACACTCAGATTCTTTTTCAATAGAATATTTAAAAATGCTTTTGTTTTACAACTATAATGAAAACTGCTGACTGATAAGGCAAACTGTTAAAACAATTAACTGGTTTAGGTTTTCTGTTAACCCTTTATTTTAATCAAAGAAATACTCTGAACCAGTGGTTCGGCCTTGCTAATTATTTTATATTACAATCAATAAATTAAGCAGCCTTTATCCACCCTTGGTGTTATGTGAAGGATGCTTGTCTGATGAAGGCACATGTGCTCCCACCTCAGATTCTGCCTGAGGACCTAATCCAATGTACGCCCAAACCCCTACTAGAAAACAGATTCTGCTTGGTTTTAAATCTGCTTCCCTTTTCTTTAAGAGGAAATATCTCAATTTACTATATTGACTACTATATATAGTCTATATTATCATTATGCCCATGCCTTTATATTCTATATTATTTATTACCTATTGCCTGTTTGTATTATATTGCTGAAGAATCTTCAGGTTGGATGAATGGAATTATTATTTTGTAATTGAGTATTTTTAATAGGTAAGTTTATTGATACATGTGTAAGGTTTATTAATGTTTTTGTTAGGTTTGTCATGAAATTAGGATATGGTAGAGATATATGTCTTTTTAAAAAACATCTTGTAACAACTTGTGCATGTAACCTCTTTTCAATTTCTGCTTACGAGTAATCATTTTTATATGTGTTTAAATCACATTTCAATTTTCTGTAGACACACTTCTTACTACATAACATATACCAGTGCTAGTTTTGTAAATATGTTTTCCCTATTGCTTTGTAGAACTGAGACAAAACAACAGATTCTCTGCAGGATGATAGCAATGACTACCAAAAGATTCAAATCAGGATGGACACTGGACAGCACAGAGAGGAAGGAGCTCTCCAAATGGCAAACCTATCCCAAAGAACTTTGGTAGCACTACCTCCTTCTGAAATTACAAAACTTTTACTTTTCAGTCTTGGTGGTGTTGACTGTCATGAGAAAGGGGGAAGGACCAAACCCCACAGAAATCTCCACCACCACCATTTCAGTGTGTGATGCAAGAGCAGATCTATAGGGCCACTGTGCCCTGTACCTGCCTGCAAGTACAATCCACCAGAGAGATGATGGATGAATTTAGGTCTGGCAAAAATAATTGGGACTACACCCTGCCTAGGGACTTGTGTGGGATTCAGGCCCAGCAAGGAGGTGCTGGGTATGCAAGGTAGTGTGGGTGTGCCCACACTGTGGGCAGGGCAGGCTCTTGGCCCTTGCCCTTCTGTGCCATTCCCTCAGGCTGCTGCATCAGGGCGACCTCGGAGGAAGGCTGCACTCTCCAAAGATGTTTTGCCACAGTTCATCTTCCTTTTACTTTCCTTTACTGTAATTCTGTGTGGTGTAGCTGAGCTGGTCACAGACAGATAAAATGAGACATGTTTTTTTCACTTCAGCTCATGTCTCTTCTTCCTGTGCTTCATACAAGTATTTTGTAGCACATGAGGAAAAATGTTTATGTACTGTCTAAATCAGTCTAAATAAAATGTTAAAGGTGACAATCTCTTTAAACATTACTAATCATTACTTACACAACTACATTTTAAAATTGTGAAAACAAAAGCTTTGACCTTGTGAGCTATGGAAATATTTAGAATCAAATCTGCTCTGCTTTTTTGGCTAATAGTTATGATTTGCATAGTAGAACCTTGAATGTAGTCATAAATAGCTACAGAATCCATCTTGGCATAATGCCCAGCAATGTTAGGGTGCCAGACAAAAAATCAGGTCAACCACTTACCAAGTAAGTCATTCAGTCTCAACAAGGTGATGTCTAACAAAGAAGCTACAAGGCTGAAGACAGCTAACATATTCAGCTGCTGTTCAGAAAGACAAGAACTTTTAATTTATCAGGATAATCTACTACTCATAATCAGTACACCAAGTGAACTCCCTCTTGAAAAAAGAGAAAAGCCCATCAATTGTTTTTGCTAATTAAGATGAATATTATTCCTGTGAAATGAACCAAAAAGTTCTGTATAACCAGAATCCCAATAGAGATCTATAATCTCAAAGAATAATTGCCGAGTTTTAATTGAGAAGAAAGTGAGAACTATTTTTTTGTCTCCTTCAGTTTTTAGCTGCAGCTGTCTTCCGTGTATTTTAGTGGGTCTTTTATGTTCTCAGTTAATCTGACATGACTTTCCATATATTAAAACTTGTGGAATTAAAAATTTATGAGAAAATGTTTATATATTTGATGAAATGCTACCACAAAATGGCACATATTTAGGAATAATTTGAGGTAACAGATCATTTATTAACATATATAGAAAAAAGTCTATTTTTAGATTAAAATCTAGATGTTATGACTGCTCATAGTAATGTGCATTTAATCTTTATACATTAAGCAGAGGTAGAGTTAAAAATGAGAAGGTAAGAGTATTTTCTTAAAGTGATATTAATTATATATTCAACAATTTATTTTATCCTGTGATATTTATCTTGGTTTTGAGATTAGAGAAAGCCTTGTCATGCTGAAAGGAAATAATGTGACGAAGCTCAGTTTCCCATTTCTTAAACAAAAGATACCCAACTTGAAAATATATATATATTTGAAATAATATTTACATAAAGGAAATCCATAATCAACAGAGTAACCCAGGACTCCTGAGCAGGGAGAGAGAATTCACTGAGGTACATGTTAATATGTATAAAAGTTAATTCTACCCAAATTAATATATTACTGTCTCTGGTGAAGTAACCCTTAAAGTCTAATCTTTTGTCCTATCTGCTTCACTTAGAGTGTAAATCACACATTTGGCCTCAAAATAAAAATAATAATAATTTCAGTTAACATGCAAATTTAGAGTTAAAAATTAGATCAGGATACAGGCTGAATACATTTATTTTCATGAAAAAATGAAATGCTGTGTCTCTCTTATTCCCTTCCCCCAAGCCTTCTTCATAAAATCAGCCTCAGGCTAAAATGGTTTTATGGAGAACTAAAGCTGCTGGTAAACACTTACCTCTGACAATATTTTTGTCTAATGAACATTGCAGAGAAGGGTGTATGCAGTACAAGTGTCTGTCTGTGGCTGCAACCTACGTACAATCCTTGTGCCAAGGGCCCACTGCTAACAGGCAAATATACACAAAAGAGGCAGGCCCTTTGATGGTTTAATCCCAAACATACTTAACTGTCACATAGTTAATCTCTTAGATTAAAAATGACTCTTGAGTTCTTCTTGAACATTTTTATGTTTGTGGATGAAAGAGGTTAAATGTACTTCTCATGCCTGTTTGGACTGTTCTTTTATTCTTCTTTTTCACGTCCCCCCCACCCCTAATTTAACATGACTTTTCTTTAATCACAGATATGCCCCTGAAGGATCTGCAGGCATGATAGTTCTGAAATACCCCATTCTTTCCCTCTGAGCAGGCAGGTAAAAGTGCATTACAGACCTTGCCAAAGCACACCTCATTGCTATTATCAGAGGGGTAGAGCTACAGATCAAAACCAAGCATCTAAACAGCTTCACCTGCAGGTTCTACTTTCCTAGAAAAAAGTTTCAAAGAACAACTAACCCTCCACATTGATCAGACACAATTCTTAAAGGTCATCATAAAACTTGTGTTTTGCTATTGGTTTTCTTGAACACATTTTGATACTGCTGCTCTCAGATATAACAAAAAATCAGTCCCACATATTTTGAATCATTGTTTTAAGCTCTGATGCATTAGATTTTGTGAATAATCTACTTTCTTTTATGGAGTTTTGAGTTCTTTTAGGGATAAGATGGAAGATCTTGCAAGTGTAACACTAAGAAGCACTTTTTAAGTCAGAACTTGTGCTCCAGTGAGATATTTTTCAAATAACATTTCTTTCCACTTTAGCTTCCACAGTAGTTTCACTTCATGATGGTTTTATGTTGATTTCATACTACATTTTTATGTAGTGGGAAAGGATATTTTTTGTAAAGTGAATGCCCAAGACCTCCTGGAAAACATTTCTCCCTAGCAAGGTACTCATAGGATTCACTAGTTTGTTCAGAAGTGTTATTTTAGGATGACCTTTACACATACAGTATAATGGATTTTTTTTTTTTTTATTGTAAAGATGTTATGATCAAGGGGCAAAATAACTACTGCCTTTTTCAGCCATAAAAAAAAGGAAAAATGAAACCATCTTTTTAAAACAACATGATAGCATGCAGAAGTGATGTCTGTGTTTGTAAGCTACACATTTTTAAATTCACACATACAGCAAAGCTCTAGTGAAACATAAATAAAGATCAATTTTACACAGTTCAAATAGCAACACGCTAGGAAAGCCACCCCTTTTCAGCCTAAAGAAGAGAGATAGCTATATTTAACATTACAAATAGTTGTTCTTAAGAATGAACAGTTGGGCATTCTGTGGTCATCAACATTTCTAACAAGGATGTTAAATCCTCCCATATTTTCTTTTGAGTAATTGGCATAATGTTCTGTAAATCTTTTCTAGGTAGCTTACAGGATTTGAATATTCAAATATTTTCAGCTGTATAAGCCATATAATTATGAAATTGTATAGTACAGTTATTTTTCAAGCAATTTGGCAACCCTTTCGTACAAGAATTTACCTTCTGTTCTGTGTTATCAGAAACAGAAAAAGCTTTTTGCTTACCATTCTGGAAAAGATGGAATTCATCATTCTGCCATAAAAACCCTAGAAAGCAAAGAAAGTGTTATTAGTTATTATATTCTAATCTGCAGGGATCCTAACTGCCAAACAGTGCATCAGCATCAAAACAAAAAATGAAAATACATGTTCAAACCATAGATCAATAGTTTAATGCAATTCCAAATATGTATTATATGTACTTAGCAGGTACTGGATGAGAAAAAACCACAAGTTATTGTGCATATCTGTATTTAGAACTGCATGCCAGTTGGAATTTATCTGCATAGTGTTCACAAAATACAGACATAGGATCTTGGCATCCAACTTGTGACTGTATTTTTAAAAATAAAGCTACAGGCTTGCCTTCACTCTGCTATGGAGTGGGAGAAAACATGAACATAAAGGGTTATGATCAGAAGATACAATTATCAATGACATGTTAAAGGCTTTTTTCCTAACTCATAGTACTGAAAAAATTCCATTACTATTCAAACAATTAATCAGCCTCTACGTTTTGCTTCAGAATAATATTGCTCACAAGTTCTAAGTTTGCAATGGTCAGAACGGGGTCCTGAGGGAGCACTGAGTACACCCCACACCTCATCAGCATGCTCTAACCGTGGTGTGAAAATGAAAGCATGGATACTGGTTAACTCTCTTCACTTCCTTCTTTTCTATGATCCCTTTCAGTCTGTTTTCCACCTGACATCACGGCTATTCTGTTTTCTTTAGAAAGAAATGAATCACTGCTACCATTCCCTGTACCAAAGGCTGAACGGAGAGGGAGTGATCACTTTCACTCAGTACCTACACAGAGCTGCTCTCTGATTTCATGTGCTATATGTACCAATTGTGCACTTTGAGAATAAAAAGTTTTCAGGATAATAGGCTAAATTCTGTGATCATTTCTCACATAGAATACAACTTTACTCCTGTTGAAATGGCCAGATTAGGTACAGAATCTGCCTCATATATAGTTTTCTGAGGTAAAACAGTTTTGTGCCAAAGAAGGAAGAACCCTTAAAGCCCACTTATGATTCTTAACTGTCTTCACTGCTTAAGAAAATTAAATCTTTAAGTAAACATTCAAGGGAGAGAATTAAGAAATTTAATTAAATATTATGTTGAGAAAATGTTACTAGTACCAAGAGATGCAGTCACAAACCACTTACAAAAAAAAAAAAAAGTTGAGGTCTAAGTAGGACTATTATCTTTAAAGAGGAAAAGTAAAAATTCAAATAAATGATAGCTCAATTCTAGGTTTTCACCATGACCACATGTACCACTGGATGAACTAGGGTATTTAAGGGAAAGGGAGACTCCAGGTAGAGAAGAATTCCACAGTACAGTAAAGAAGTTATTTCCGTTCAAGGAGTTTACCTTGGGCAAAAAGGGAGTTTCCAGGGTGTGCAGTGCTGCAGAAATTCAGACTTAATGTAGGTTGCATGCAGCACAAGAAATAGGGAGCCTGGCTAAAGCTCCTGTAAATTAGAACAATCCCTGAGGGCTGCTCTATTTCACATGAGGATTCATTGGCCTGTAGCAGCCCTGAATCTCAGCATCTACAGAGGTGGCTTAAAGCCACTTTCTTCATGGGCTACACCTCCTTCAAAGTGCCTCAGATGTAGCATGGGATATTTCTTTTGCTTCCTATATAAAACACAGGAAAACAGGATCCCTCTCAGCCAAACAAACAATATTTCACGTAAGCTCAAAATAAATCCTTTGAACATCTGTTTCAGTGGAGCCAAGTTCCCACAAAGCACTGGATTCTGTGTGCTTCCCAGAGATCTCTGCTCCTCAGCCCTCTGAGTTTGCAAACATGCTGTTTGAGTGAGGTATGCATTTATCAACTGCCTGTTTGGGACTCTTACTAAAAAAATCCATTCATTTCAGCAAAGTAATAGTTCCCTTTTCCTCCACACAGCTTTTGAGTCACCTTGCCACAAAGCTGTGATTTTATTTTTCCAAAACTATTTGTATACCAATAAAATGTCACTACTTCATAAATGAACAAAAGCTCTCATTGACTTCAAAAGGAATTATATTCACCAAAGATTTTGTCTCTAGTTCTTACCTGCTTAATTATTAAGATTCTAGAATGTGACTTACAGTGTTGTAAGATACAAACTGAAAATTGTGGGCCTGTCCCTACCTATCAGCCAGGCATGCAATCCACCAGGCTGACACATGAGTTGTTCAATACTTTCACACGAGTGTCCTCCTGAAGGCATTGCAGCAATGCTTGTACTTAGAGTTAAGTATATGTTTTAATGTTCTACTAAACCATAGTTTAAGTACTTAGATGGTTCCAGATGAGCAGAGCAGATGAAAGTAAGTTTAGTGTGATGGCTAATGTATGAACTTTTTTGACACAAATACTTTTGCTTAACAGGTTATTTGCTGCTATATAGAATACAGAATTATTAGTTTGGAAGAAGTGAGTCAAGGCTTCTCCTGGATTTTGTTTTCACTGGCTGAAATAGGTAACTGTCTGGGTAAGTGTATGATCACCCAGCTCTCAAATTTAAAGAAATGCTAGCAAGTTTTTGATCTCCTTTCTGAAGAAATCAGATTTGTCTATTTCAGTTATAACTATTGTCAGTGCCTCTGGCACAAGCATTACAAATGTCAAAAAGAAAAAAAAAAATCAGCCCTGTAGTTCCTGTTTGCTCAGTGCTGTTTCTGGAGCATTAAACAAAACTGCCCATTTCTGATCACGGGCTCCTGAAGAGGGCAGCACGTTCTAGATATTATTGAACTGTAAGCTCTGAGGTGCCAGCCTGGGCCTTACTGTACTGCATGCAGAGGAAGGTGAATAAAACTTTCTGGATATTCTGTGTACATGCTTCCCGTAATACAGTAAGTCAGCAAAAGTCCTAGGCTTTTGACCAAGGTCAAAACTGTATTTGATTATTAAAGAGAACATTCAAATTAGGTACCTGAAGCAAAATATTTAAAAAGAGAGCAACAAAATACCAGCAAGGAGAACTTCCACAAGGAGTATGTTTTATCTTTAACACTGTAGATAACTTTTCCTATTGGCAGTGCATTGACTATCAAAACTACTAAAGGGGTTAGATTTAATTATCTCACTTCTTTGCACATTTCATCTCAATTGCTATGGCAACATTCGGTTGCCTCAGCAGCAATGTACACTTTAATCAGATATTTCCTCACTCATTTCTCTGTGCACCACAGCAATGTAGTCAAATTTACAGCCAAACCCTGATGCATCTGATAACACCTCTTAGGAATTAATGGTTAGGTTTCCTCTGCCCCTCACCCATAGCCACAAATATTTCTAGAGAGTTTTGCACTCTGATGACAAAAGCTTTAGGAGTTGAGAAGTGTATGCGCTTCCCTACCACTGTTTCTTCCCTACTTCACTTGATATTATGTTGTCTTCTGCCACCATTCCCTTTTCCCAAGGCTTCTTCCCATCAAGCAAAGGACAGGTCTTCTGGTCCCTGCAGGAACTCTTTCAGGGCTGACAAAAGGAAACATAATAATTGGGCAGACAATATGGTTCCTCCCATATTCCACCCTGCCCTGAAAAGCTTTTTGTTGGATTACTCAGCCCTGATTAAATGCTTCGTCAGAGTACATCATAGTTCTTTAAAGTTCTTGGCCCAGAAACCAGGAACATGGGCTGAAATAAAAGTAATTAGAAGTGATGAGCAGATAGTAGGGACTCCTTATTGAAATGCAGACAGTAAAAAGAGTCAGGAAGCTAAAAGTACATGGGGATTACTAAATTCAGGTTATGGGAAATCTTGATATTTCTGACATAGAATATTGTCTGGTTTGCTAACATGTCACCATTAAGGTAAAGGGCAAACAGAGATAAGTTCCTAATGCTGCCTAAGTGTCTATGGTGAAAAACATAGAAATGCATTAGAAGGATTGAATTTGTTTGGATTATAGTCAAACATTTAGGAAAGAGAGACAGGCATAAAGCATTAAAACATAATTCCACATATTCTGAAGACTGTCTTTAGATAGTCAATTTTGCTTTTTTGCATTAAAGAAAACATTCTATACTGCTTCTTGTTCTAGATATATTTTTCATAGCTGTTCATCTATTTGCATGTAATGAACTATCACAGCTCACTTTTTAATAACGTCTCAGATTATGCTGTTCTAAAGTTTTTGGAAACCTTGGGTAAGTACAGGATCATTTTGTTCCAGAGAGGTATAATGACCTCTCTGACCATGCAACATGAAGTCATTTTATCTCCATGTGAGCCACAGCAGATTTTCTAGAGGCTTCATAATACCAACAAAAATAAAGTCTTCATTTATTAGGAAAATATAGGAAAAACTGTGCACATTGTGCTTTCCATACATGACAAAGATCTGCTCATAAATTACAAGGAAGCTCACGCTACATGGGATGTTCATTATAGATATGGGGAGACTTTTCCAGCTCAGGTACCAAAGCCTAACATTTGTGAGCCTAGGTCATATGACAGCACTGTCTCACAATCAACCAGTAAAGTTATTATTTTTTCAGTATTCTGATGAAAATGCTAAAAGTTACAGAATCTACAATGCTTTTTCACAGCAGTACTTCTAGAGATGTATATAGTCTTTGAAATTAATAGGTCTAACCTTATAAATAAAAACTATTTCAGTTTACAGGACTGCTCTCAGTAGTTTAAAATAAGTATCTCCTTGCAACTTTGTATATATAATATGAGCTTATATATAACTATACATAATATATAACAAAAAACACTGTACCACAGGGGATGCAAAGATCTTTTAAAGTTCAGTTTCTAAAATTGTATTGAAAATGAAAATTTTTAAAAAGCCCAAAACTTTATATCTAAAAATTTTGATATCTGTGAATAAGTAAAGAGTACAAAATGTTTCTATTATAATTTCTTCCACTTGATTGTTGATTCATGTAACATTGGAAGAGCTATGCTGTTTTCCACCAGTTGAGAATCTGTCACATAGTCTTTATAATAATAATAATTTTTTTTTCTGAAATTACTCATGTCATACAATTGGAAATTTAGGCCAAACAAAAATTCCTTGTTAGAATACTTTATAAACAGGAAAATTTGTAAAAGATTGTTGTGGTTTAGAAATGGTGCTCTCCAATTTGGTGCTCCCACCAAACCCACTTGAGCCTTCCCCACCCAACCCACTTGAGCCTTCCCCACCCCTCTCCAAATGGAGGCAGAAAAGGCAAAGATCATGTGTTAAGAACAATTTACTGAAAATGGAAATGAGATAAGAAAATGAACAGTAGCAGTAATATTAATAACAAAAGTGTACAAAAAAGAGAGTGATTCACATGCAAATATGCTAATTGAGGAGTTTGTGACCTGACCTGCAGCCACACCACCCTGCAAGTCCTTCCCTTCCTTCTGGAAAAGAGATTCCTTTCCCCAAAGCCCTGGCAATGATATGGGGTGGTATGGAATAACCTCCTTGTCCTGGCCATGCCCTTCCTGGCTACTGCAAAAAATTAACCCTATTCTAGCTGGAACTAGGAAAAGGATATTGCAAAAACCCTCACAGAACAGTGTCATGTCATTCAAAGACATTTTTTGTACCTTGTGTGATTTTGCTGTAAATGTGTAAGAATTCCAGTTTTGGAACCTACTTCCCTATCCTTTTGACCGTTTTTAGGATTGTATTTAAGATGTACCCAACAATATTAGGAAAAAGTTACCTATACAAGAAGCAGATTTGGTAAAGTACTTTAGCCCTTTACCTGTTCTGTTTATGTGAAATAAACAAAAGTAAAACATTTTCAAATCAGTTTTGGGTGAGGGTGAGATTTCCACAGGGTACAGTGGAGTTCAATACAATGTAATCTCTAAACCAAGGCACATCACACAGTTCTGTAGGGGATACACAGTTCTCACTAGGTTTCTTATCAGCAGTTTACAAATTTTTGCTATGGGTTGCCTCTACTTTTCAGTAATAGTTTGTTTCATTTCCCCCTTTGATTCCTTCTCTAAGAAGATTTTTCTTCAGTCTGTTTTAACCTAACCCCACCCCTTCCCTCATTCTGAATATAATAAACTACATTCTTCATAGCTTAAAAACTCTCCTGTTTCCCTCCAGCACAAGCACAGCTCCTGGCATCCTCCCACTGCCCAGCAGTTGTCCCTCCCACATCTCCAAGAGCTGCTGTGATCCAGGTATTCATCACAGAGTATCCTCCTGGTCAACCAAATCAAACATTTTCTTAGGAGAAGTGCCTGTTTTTCTTGACCCTGGCTCTTTGGAGCCCGAAAATTTGTGTTCAAGAAGAGGACATGGAGTGCGGCACCTGTAGCTGCTGCAGGTCCATTTCTCAAATGGGTGCCAAAGAAGGGAGGGATTTGTGTGACAGAGAGACAGGGTAGGACGACAGGAAAATTCAAAAGCTGAGTAAAACCCTGAAGACTTTTATTTTTTTTTTTAATTCCCACTTCCAGGTGCTCAACAAATTCTCCTTCCTCTCCTTTGGGTAAAGACTTCTTGCTTGGTATATTGCTTGCATCATTTTCTGCTACCTTCTCTAGTCACTTAATTTCAACTCTACTTGAGTTTAAACACCCTTTCTGTAAAGCCTAATCAATGTTTATGCAAGTGACCATATTATTTTTTTTAAGTTTAACAAAGCTAGAGAGTGGAACTACTACAGGGGTAGTACTGCCCAGTTTTTGTGTATGTTATGCACACACACACAATATGTACATGTATACACAGAATTTATGTATGCTTTTACTGTAGCACTAATACTCCCTAAAGGTATTATTATGTTGTAAGACAAATTAAAATTAAACAAGAGGTAAAAGTGCACATGAACTGAAAACTGTTAAAAAATGCCTACAGGCAAGACAGAAGTGAACAGCAGGAATTTATCCAGCTGTGGGTGTCTTGGGGTTCCTCTGGGCCAACTGACTGTGCTCCCATTTCTGCTGCAGGAAATGCAATTATAAAAAAACAAACCAAAACATATAGGTGTTGTGAATTTCAAGCAAAATAACATGAATATTTTTTCTGCCTCTAAGATAAAAATTAAGAGGATTTCTGTAAAAGTCATTAAGCTACGGGACTGAATGCAGAGAGATGGAGGGAATACATAACAGAAGAGCCCAGATATCTACCCAGAAACAGATATCTACCCAGGTCAGAAATGTGATAGCAGGTAGGTTTGCTGACAAGCACATCTCATAAAATCTGCAATCAGTGGAGTATGTGAGATCAGCTTTGAGAACATTTGTAAAAAAATCTGTCCTGATAGGGTATTTCTAAAGCTAAGTGCAAGAGAGGGATTTTTTTTTTGGACTGGCAGATGCAATGAGACCCTATAAAGGATACCTGAGATGTGCAGAGCTGACATGGCCAAAGTTCTGCATACTGAAATCAAAAACAGAATCATAAACAATTATAGTGGTAGTAGCATGTGTTAAATGTATACTAAATTTGGATTTGAAAAGCACATTTTATCCAGGTGCAAATGGGTGCACTGATCAGAGGTGAAGGTGATCAAACTGAATAATTCTTTATCTTTGTAAGTAAAATTGTTAGTTTTACTACTTCCCTTCATTCAAACCTTAAAACAATGTATCTCACAGTGAAAGAATTGCTGTGCAAATTATTACGTGTTATGCACTGAGGAAGAGAAACGACATGGCTCGATATCACAGTCACATAATGAAATAAGGAAGTGTACTCCAACCAGTTAATTCAGTTGTTTTCATGACAGTGTTATCCAACAGTTATCACCACGACAATGCATCTTTGTTGACTCAGAAGTGCTCAAAAATGAAAGAGCATTTGGACATGGAGACAAGGATATTAAGCCATGGTAGGAAGGAAGATTAGGAATGTAATTCTGTCTCGTTTTTACAATACTGTAATCCCAACGGTACCACTGGAAGTGCTCCCAGTTTCCATCAGGACAAAAGAAAGCATGTCTTCCTCTGATTCTTTGTACTTGGAAACTATATCTTAATAACAGCTATATTTATAGTCCAACTGCTATATAATAGAAGGAAATATGTGAAAATTAAAAAAAAAAAGTATTAACGCATGCATCAGAATAGCACAACAAATAGAATGTGGCTTCCTCCTGGTGAAAATATAAATTAATCTTCTTTTCTGCTTGAGCATTTTGACTCCAAGTGCAGTCTTATAATCTAATTGGTATTACAGAATCATATAATGTTTATACTGGAAAAGACCTTCAAGACCATTGAGTAAAACCATTCACTTCATGCTGCCAAGTCCACCACTAAACCATGTTCCTGAGTACCACATCTACATGCTTTTTTAACTACTTCCAGGGATGGTGACTCAGCCACTTCCCTGGCAAGCCTGCTCCAATGCCTGACCACCCTTTCAGTGAAGAAATATATCCACTCTAAACCTCCCCTGTGTGATTTGAGGCCATTTCCCCTTGTCCAATTACTTGGTACTTGTCAGAAGACACTCACCACACACATCTACAACCACCTTTCAGGCAGCTGTAGCATGGTCAGGTCACCCCTGAGACTCCTTTTCTCCAGGCTAAACACCCCCATCTCCCTCAGCCACTTCTCATAAGACTTCTCTTCTAGCTCCATTGCCCTTCTGTGGACTAGCTGCAGCCCCTCAATGTCTTTCCTGAACTGAGGGCCCCAGAACTGGACCCAGCACTCGAGGTGTGGCCACACCATTGCTGAGCACAGAGGGACAATCCCTGCCCTGCTCCTGCTGGCCACACCATTGATGAGCACAGAGAATCAATCCCTGTCCTGCTCCTGCTGGCCCCACCTTTGCTGGTACAGGCCAGAGGCCATTGGCCTTCTTGGCCACCTGGGCACAGCTGGCTCACGTTTGTGGTCAGCTGCTGCCAACCAGCACCCCAGGTCCTTCTCCACTGGGCAGCTTTCCAGACACCCTATCCCAAGGCTGTTGTGCTGCATGGGGTTGGTGTGACCCAAATGCAGGACCAGCACTGATGCTTGTTGAACCTCACACTGTTGGCCTCAGCCCATCGATCCAGCCCATCCAGATCCCTCTGCAGAGCCTTCCTGCCCTCCAGCAGATTGACACCCGCACAGTTTGGTGGTGTCTGCAAACTGCCTGAGAGTGCCCTCAATCCTCTAGTTCAGATCATCAGTAAAGATAATAGACAGAACTGTCCCAAACACTAGTGACCTGCCACCAAAAACCACCAAAGGGTGCAGCTCTGTTCACCACCACTCTCTAGGCCCAGCCATCCAACCAGTTTTTAATCCAGGGCAGAGTGCATCCATTCACACTATGGGAAGACAGTTTATTCAGGAAAACATTGTGGGAAACTGTCAAAGGATTTACTAAAGTCTAGGCAGAAAACATTCACGGCCTTTCTCTCATCCACTATGCAGGTTCCCCTGTCATAGAAGGAGATCAGGTTGGTCCAGCAGGGCCTGCCTTTCATAAACCCATGTTGGCTGGGCCTGATCCCCTGGCTGTCCTGCACCTGCTGTCTGATGGCACTAAACATGACCTGCTCCATGACCTTCCCCAGCATCAAGGTCAGACTGACAGACCTGTAGTTCCCTGGATTCTTCTTTCCAGCCATTTGTGTCATATTTGCTAAGTTCTTGTCAACTGGGACCTCTTGGGTTGGCCATGACCGGTGGCTGGACACAAAGTGGCTTGGTCAGCAGTTTCATCACTTCGTGACTATTAAATGCAAGTAGATGAGATTCATATAGTTTTGGGGTTTTTTTCTATATGAAATGAAACAGTTTGTATATAATATACTATTAATAAACTATATAAACTCTTTTTCCTTCAGAATAGAGCTCTGTGAAACAAATCTAACCTTAAATTAAACAACAGCCTCAAAGACTTCTGCCTTTATAGGGCACTTCCATGCTTAAAAGTACCAATGTAAAATGTACTAGTTTTGCTCAACAGATCTGCTCTTTGGACTAAATCCAGATTTCTAGTTATTGGGAGAGACTTTTACTTCTGGATCAGGCCCCTTGTGTACATCCACATTCACGTATGATTACTTTAGTGGGAAAAGTGGTTTTATTCCCATTTGTGATAGAGTGAACTGAATTAGCTTTTGCCATTACTTACTGTATCAACAATGAAATTTATGCAATTGCAGTGCATTTAAATTCTGTACTATAATAAAACCACACTACCCCAGTGAAGGGTAGCAAAAAAACTGCTAATGTTTAACCAGGAGCATCTTTAGTAATAACAAGATGCATGAGAGAAGGAACCCAGTCTGGTCTTTTGCAGACCATTTCAGTTTTCCAAGTTTTGTAGTTAAAAGCTGTAAAATATATTTTTATTAGTGAACTGAGAAAATTAGATAAATCCTATGAGACTTAAAGCATGTGGAAATCTATTCTGCCATTCTAACAAAGTAATTTTTCATGATGCAATTGCACTGAAATACTTCCTTTTGTGAAACAATTCAATTGTTAAAGTATTTTTGAGTATGAGTAAAATGCATTTAGTAAAACTCACTTGTACCCTTTCCATAGTGTTGCTTTCTTTTGCAAACTTGGCATATACTGCATGCTGGTATTTTATTTATTACATGCAATATTTAAAAAAAACAGGTGTAAAAATTAATGTTCATGTTCTTGTGTATATTATAGGTGAGACAGCCAAAGGTCTATGGAGAAACTAGACCTCTGGCCTTTATTGACATTCCATGGAAGATAGGCTTCCCAGATTATGTAGAGAACAGAATTTCTCAGCATTTATTCAGGTATGCATAAAACTTCTTAAAGTAAAACTTCTATGTGATCAAGTAGTGTGCACATAGGACTGAGTTTTACAATTTCCTGAATAGCTTTTATGAGGAGGGCTGGTGCCTCTGTCTTTCTCCTCCCTTTGCTGTTCATGTCCTGCTTTCCTTTTTCCACTCCCTGCTTCTTAAAGCCTCCCCAGCAACCTGCTGGACTTAGCAGGAGTTGGGGTCAGGGTGGTGATCAATGGCTCGGGCTGTTGAGCATTCAGCCATTGATCCCACTGAATAGATTCACAGATCTCAGCCATGCCATCACCAGCAGCTGCTTCGACTTTGCCTGCCAACTTTCTGTCACCTCGAGGATTCAATGAGGTTCAGAGGCAGTGTGAGAAGGTTATATAATTCTGTCAAGAGATCATGTCTTTGATTTTTTTCATCTCTTAGACCTACATGTCTACCCTTTGGGGGTCTATCACAGGCTGAGAAGTTCCAATATATTACATACCATAACACAGCAGTATAAAGAGTGCTATATAAAATATATAAATGTCCTTCCTTTGAAGAGAATAGCAGGAGCTTTCACTCCTTTCTTTCATTAAAAGAACATTACCTAATGCTGAAGAGAAACCACAGCTGTATTCATATATGTATGCACATGCTTTGCTGGTAATTTGAAACACATTGTCAGATATTATCATATCTAGTGTTCCCTCTCTCACTTATGTTTAAATATTCTATGCCTAATGCATAAGAGTAAAAAGTTACTTTAATCACTTGGATAAAATATTCACAGTTTAGCAACTTTACTGTGAAAACAAAATATATTTCACCAAGACATTAAAAAGACACTGGGAACTCAAATGCTGCTTTCTCATCTAAAAACTCGTCATGCAGTGTAGCTGACCTGCTTTTGCTCCATTTTTTCCTGTTTACTTAGCACAGGTAGTTTGTTCTCTTGCTCACATACACTGAAGCACAAAGCTGCCACACTTTTGGACGTTGCCACTTCCAACTTTGCACCCTGCCCTCCACTGGAAGATTGCAATCTCATCTCCAGTCCCAAAGAGCAGGGCAAAGGCTTTTCACTGGCAGTTTAAACTAGCAGGCAGTGTGGATGTGGGTGGCTCAAGCACAGACACATGCTCCTCTCTCTCGTCCCTGTAGGCTGACAGGAATTTCCAGCAGAACTGTAAGATGGACAGCTGTGAGCATGAATATCTGAATTCATGGCAAGGACATCTGGCAGAGCTTGTCTGTCACAGCCCATGGCTGAAAGGCTGGTTGGCAGGGTGGGCTCTGCAGGCAGGGCTCTGCTGGAGAGAGGTGCTGGAAAGCTCAGCCCTACAAATCCTCCCCAAACAACTGGCAGCAAAGAATGAAAATAACCACAGTGCACAGAGCAATGCTGTAGCAAAGTCAGATTTCCAAGTCTAAAACAATGTTGAAATGATTCTCAGGAGTCAGGCTGGCTGAATGCACTGGGCTGAGTTCCTGTAAGAGTGAGGGGGGAAGGGGGGAATATGAAAGTATTCATGATTAATAATGATGGCTATGATGGTAACATTATCTGGTCTTCTGAATGATGCTTCCAAACATTCACAGAGAAAAAAAATTCTAGATATTTTCTAGGAATTAGAAAGAAAACACATCCATATTAAAAACAATATCTTTAACTGGTCATTTTGAAAAAATTCAAATCAACAGCATCCCTTTTAATGATTTAAAACATCTTCAAAGCTTCATGAACTCTCCCTGTTAAATGAGGCTACTACTTTAACACATTCAAAGAGATCTATGCAGCATGAAAATGGACTCAAAATCCAGGAAAAGAGGCCATATTCTGTTATACAAATGCAGTTCCAGGGCTTTAATGAATCCAGACAATTTACCAATAAACATAGTACATAAATTAAGTTGATTTACTATGCAATCTGCAATTTAAAAGCTTCCTATTCTACCATCTTGCCATTTTTATAGTTTATCATAATAAAAAATGAAAAGAAGTGATATCAGTCAATATTACAGGATTCCATATTAGCTTTTCACATAAACCAGGTGCAAGCAATTAAGAATATGTTTCCTGTATTTTTAAAAAGCTTTTTGTCTATTTTCTTTTATCCATTCAGTTAAAAAGAAAAGAAATATCCAGAGCTACTCTGTACAGTTTGGGATTTTTGCTGCCTGTCTTGGCTATCTGGATGCATCAGCTCTCTCCTGAGTACTTGGTGTCTTGTAAGGCCCATTTAAGTTCACATTAAAAGAGATAAAATTTTCATAAAAAGTTATGGGAGCGATACTTCTAACAAAACTAATTTTAATTGAAATTAACTCAAATGAAAACACATCTTTCCATGTTAGGTTTGGTATACTCATTTCAAACTCATTTCATAGCAAAATCCATGACTTGGACTAAAACTAAGGTGACATTGTCACTTTAAATCACAACTCTGTATTTCAGCAATTGGCATCTCATGAAGTGGTTGTGCCACTTGCAAAATATTCAAGGACAATACTAAACAATATCTACAACCTTCCCAATGTTATTTAAAGAAAAATTAGGTTTTCTATCTCTCTAATTTCTTTGCCTCTTCAAATACTGTTAACATTATTTTTCACACATCCTAGTTTCTCCTCTTTTGATTTTAATTAATTTTTTTCTAAATTAATCCTTTGTTTGAATTGCTACTTTTGAGAGGGAAAGAAAAGAGTTGTACAACAAACAGCTGAATATTTGCCAGTTTGCTTTGGGTCTTTTCATGTTCCTTCTCAGAGGCCAGATCTGACAAGGTGCTGAGCATCAGGCAACTCACTAAAAGTTGAGGGTGCTGAGAATATCTCAGAAGAGCCTAGCATATTGCAGGATCATGCCTTGCACAGCAAGTTCTCCAAGTGATGACTATTTATCTTTCACTGAATAGACTTAGCATAAATTTTAACAAGTCTGATATGACTGGGATTTTTTTAATGGGCAAAGAGAAGGCATTTTTCATGACCATATCACTCAGCACTTTGAGAATAAAGTGTACAGCAATGCCACCCAAAATGTCTGGCAAAGAACCAGATGTCATAGTAACAAACACACAAATACTGGAATACATTAGAGGCAGTTGCAAGGTGGATAAGCTCTTTGGTGCTGAGAAGGCAACCAGATCACTTTAAGTCCTGCCTTAATCAAATAACAGTACAAAACAAACTTACACACAATAATCAAGTAACCATAAGGATGACCCTCAAAGTACTGGACAATTTGTACTATTCAGCTGGGTTGTATTTTTTATGTTACAGATGCAGCATTTAGTAATAATCTAAATATGCATGCTAACTAAAAATAAAATTTTTCAAATAATTTTGGCCTAAAATTCTTACAGTTTTTCAGTCTATTATGAGATAGTATATATTTGCTGTTTCTCCAGTTCTTGCAGATGAGCACTCACGATTTCTTTCACAGACACAGTAAAGAGCCACAGAGGCTGCAGCTGGACCTGAGCAGCACCTGTATCATTCCAATCTGAACTGTGCAGGACACTGTGCTGGGAGGCCATCACTGCCCTTCTGCCAGCTGCCTCACCCAGGCAAGGCTGCAGCAACCCTGGGAGACTGCTCTCACTTACACAGGGTTGTGTGACATGATCTGTCACTGCAGGACAGAAACACACAGCTCACAGTTACCTTGGGTTAACTTTAACAAAGGCTTACTGAAATCTTTGTTCTTAAAAGCTGAATGAATTTCCCCAGGATTTTCCTTGATATAAGTAAATTATGTTTATGGCTGAGTGTTGGCAGTTACAACTGTCCCTATCCTAAAATGTTACTTAACTCATGGATGCTGTGCTACTTTTCTATTCAAATGTGTGCAGTCAGGTTTCACTCACTGCATCCACACATATCACACAATCATGGAATCATAGACTCATAGGATGGTTAGAATTGGAAGGGACCTTAAATACCATTTAGTTCCACCTGCTTTGCGTGGCTGTGGACACCTTCCACAAGACCAGGTTGCTCAGAGCTCCATCCAGCCTGGCCTTCCAGAGATGGGGCATCCACAATTTTTCTGGGCATCCTGTTCCCCTGCCTCACAAGCCTCACACTAAACACTGATATAACACAGTGGTTTATGTCTACATATAATGCTACAGCCATACAATAACTTCTGAAAATACAGAACCTTTCATTATGAATAATCCACCCAAATTAAAATCTTACCCTCTTTGTGAAACCTGAATCAAACAGCCCCTCCTGATAATAAAACTATCAATACAGACAAAGATATATTGCAGAAGCAGTGGGCCTATGGGCATTATAGAAAGCTGACAAAAAATTATATATGAAATGGGGTTTGAGATACGGTTTCTCTAATATATAAATAGCACTGCCTTCATTTTTGTTAACCTCATGTGAACATCCTTTAAAAACATTTAAAATCCTATTTAAGCAGTGTCCATTTGCTCCATCCACCAGGTCCACAGCAAAGTCCACAGAGCAGAAACAGTGCTGTAAACCTCCCCCTGAATGCCAGAAATCAGGGATGTTTCCAGGGAGCTCTTGGTAAACCTTGTCCTGATGATAGAACTGCAGTAGCTTGCCATGCAATAATTTGTTTAGAAAATGCTAGCAGTAGGTTTCCATTCAAAAATAAGCACAGTCCTCATCTAATTACAGAATGACTTTCCATCTCAAATGGAAAGTCAATATCCTCTCAAATATATCCTCTCAAATTTCTATACCTACATATATAACATTCATTAACTCTATATATCTTAAAAATCTATTACAATGTAGCTATGTAGATGTTCAAGGCAGAGAAATGGAAAGCATTTGTTCTGAATCTACACAAGCAAAAGGACTAAGAAATACTAGATCACAAAGCAAAAAAACCCAACAAAAACTAACAAACTAAAAGAAATATTGTGAAAAGTTCTTGCTCCTAAAAATTCTTGCTTCTTTTGAATTACTCAGCTTGTACCATAAAACATCAATAAAAATACTTAACCCTTCATAATTTACTAAGTTTTAGCAATTAAAAATTTTTCCTAATCACAGTCTTTTTTGTTTCTGTTTTGTTCTTTTCTAAACATAAATGCATATAATTTTTTTGAGTTTAGTATTTTCCTTTATCACATCTATTTCATCTTTTTTTACTGGACATAATTTCTACTGTTGGTGCTTTGCATACTTTGAGCTTTCAACAGGTTAGACCTGAGGTTTGCATTTCCTCCTCATCATTCAAACATATGAAAAAAAAAAAGGAAAAAATGGTATTTCTAAATTTTTGACGTCTTACTGTGTCCACAAACGTCTTTCCATACTCACCTTAGTAAGCCTCTCAAACTTTCTTATCATTAGCCTCTTTACTATTCTGTATTCTGCCTTCTCTCTTTTTGCTTTACATTCACCAACTGCCGCAAAAGATAAAGAAAAAAGTGAAGTGCTTTGATTAAAAAGGTACAATGAAACCTGAAGAATGTTTTGTTTAGGTTTAGTTTCTTAACTTGTTTTTATTCATAATAAACTTAAAAACAGGCACTTGGACATCAATGCAAGAACACACACACAAAATGAGATTGAAAACATTTAAAAACTATTTTTAAACTAAATTTTAATGAAAATGTCTAATATCTGAGAAGAGATATTCTTCACGATAATTGATATCTGTCTTTCATAGTGTACTCCACATGTAGACCACAAGGCATGGTGCTGATGAAGATGGGTAACTGAAATTTCATAGAAATGGCACTACAGAGAGGTAAAATGGTGTTCAGCCATCGAGTCAGGTACACCTGAACCTGCAGCACCTTGATGCTGTTTCTGATTGCCAGCACTGTCTCCTCCCTGCTTCTGTTTTCTTAGGTAAATTGCTGAGGATGGTGAGTGAGATAGGAGATAAGAGGAAATCTAGACTGTATTCTAAAATTAATATCAAAGTGACATATTGAGGTCTTCTCAAGTACACAGCCAAACTGGCTGACTGTGGGAGCTCAGCAAGAAAGCACTGCATGGATATGGGAGCTGAATGGAACAAATCCCTCAATTATATATGATTTCTATGACTTTATTGTTATCTAAACTTCATTTGGAGTTTTCCAAATAATAAACCAATCTAAAAATTTTGCAGTAAAGCTAAATTAAGATTCTTGGGAGGGCTCTTGTAACTGAAGTTTATGCAAAATTCTATTACAAAACATCTGCCTACAGTTGTGTAATCACTGTCAAATCTGAGATTATATTGTATAAACATTATGTTAGGGTAAAGTCATTGATAGTGTCAATGCTTTATTGATTTTTCTGAAGTTTGGTGGAACTTTTAACAAGTTTGCTGTACTCTTCCGGGTTTTTTCTTGCAATATTCTGTATTTCAGTAGGTACCCATTAAAATCACAGTGTGGTTTCCCCTAAATCCCCTTGCCTTCTCCAAAACTGACATAACACATTCTCTCAGCAAGCAAAGCTTCTGGTGAATTCTGTGATCCTTTTTAACAGTCATTCAGCATCATCATGTATCTATAAATCAGGAAAAATTTCCTTTTGTCTGTGAATTTCAGGCATTAGATGGTCATCTCTCCTGGAAAGGCATCAGATTAGTTTGTTCTGTAGATGGTTCACAGTGGAGTTCTCTTTTTTAATAACTTCCTAATAAGTAAATCAATGTACTGGTTTCCGCTGACTGAAAGTGCCTCCATCAAGGTACAAAGGCAGACTAAGAAGCCTTTTCATATTTCATCTGATCTCAGGTCATTGAATTGATTCTTTATATAATAGTGAAAAGGCTTCAAGATTCTGTAATTAACATTCAGGGTACTGCTAGCACATGATCTTAGCGCTCTCTATATCAAAATGCCTATTTTTTTTCTTGTGGCACTGCTTTTGCTAGCTGTTCCAAGGGTTTACCAAAAATTGTGTGTTTCTGCCCTCTGTGCTCTCAAATTACTGTATCAATGGAATTATTTTCCTCTTGACATCACACTATGAAAACACTTGCTTTTGATCAGCAAACTAAAAGGCTAGTTTTTACACTGAGTCACAATTAGCCTAGATGTTATTTGAATTTATAGTCTTATTGTTTTTCTGAAGATCTCCATGATTCTTAAGACATCACTAGGTTTGCACAGGGATGTATTTTTTAATAATTGTATTTATCATTATGTGTCATTAAAATGAAAATATCTGAAGTGCTTCAAAATAACATTCAGAAGAATTTGAGAGTTAATAACACTAATCATAAGAGCACCTCAAAGTGTATAATTTAACAATACACAAAATAAGGAAAGCACAACACAGAATTCCCATATCAACTCAAGTTCTAAAAATCTGTACTGGAGCCAAGATACCTGGTGTCTTACCTAAAGCTCCAGGAAATCAGTTTCTAAACACTAAAATGTTAAAGATGCAGGATGTAGCTACTGAAACCCTTCTTCAGGGGCTCAAAACAGTTTCAGGGATTTTTGATAGGGATCTCACATTAAATTGACCTTTCCTGGTGAAAAGATGCATTACCTGTAAGCAGCTGCTAACCCTGCCCTGACCTGCCCTGAGTCCCAAGGCTATGGAGGTGTGACTGTTTCCTTTCCTGGCTGCTGCAGTTTCCCAGCCAATGGAACTCAGATGCATATTGCCAGCAGTGAGGGAGGTCATGTGCTTAAAGGGGAGAAAAAAGGTGTAAGAGAACCCTGGCTTTGATCCTGCTTGAGTCACTGGAGAGATGTGTGGCTATGAGGAACTACTTGGCTTCTTAAAACATCATGCAGGTTTCTGGTCTAGATAAGAAACCCTGCTCTAGAAACCACAGCCACACTGGCCAAGGCAAGCATTACATGTAAATAAATGAAGAGGAAACAAATATCTGTTTGGTTGGGTTTTTTTGTGAAATAGTTCTAAAGAACACTTAATGAGGCAGCCAGGGCTCAGGAAATGCAGGTAATTGTGCTCTGCAGATCTAAGAGCAGTGACAGCTCCCTTCTGTCCTGGGCACTGATCTACCATGCAGCTAATGCTCTCAGACTGCTGCAGGAGAAGGTAAAAGCTGAGGATTGTTTACCATTGCCAGGCAGGAAAGGTTGCCTACCCACCAGTGATTGAGCCCCAGCAGCACTGGCCTTTCAAACAGAAAGAGGCTGAGGAGATATTTATAAGTTAAGCAGCCTTCTTGCTCCTTGAGGGGAACACACCCCTCAGCTGAAACATGAGCAGGTTGCTGCTAAACACCTTCCCTCCTAAAAGCCTCTTCTCAGGGGTAAAGTGGTGGAGAGTAAACAAAAAGGTATATAAATGTAACACATTTATATAAAATGCAATAAACCATATTTTGATACACATAAAAGTATGACCAAAGGTTCAGAAAACCCACTGCATGGATTATAATAGTACCTGTGTACTTAAGAATACAGTTAAATGATAGTTTGCTTCAGAACATACTTCGAAGAAAGAAGAGAACTCTGTTCATTTTTGATCCTCACAAAGTGTAGTTATTTTTGGAAAGAGAATTGTTAAAAATATTAATGTTATTGGATGGAGCAGCACAGTTTACAGTAATTGCTACTGGAGTCTGTCTGATGATTGGTGGTCAATATTTTCACATGAGACTCCCCACAAAAAAATGTGCTCTTTAGCCTGTACTAAACCAGAAAAATACAGAGAATTTGGGTGAGGAACTGGAGAGTATCATTGTTTCATTTACAGTGAAAACCACTGCAGTTCCAGAGCTAGCACCCTGACTATGTGTCTGTGTATTCTCTGAAAATAGAGCTGGCTTTGGATTGAACCATCTCTCACCAGCTATACAGAGGGGAAGTGATGTCACTCTAAAAATAAATATAGAAATGGGTTTTCTGGAAATATTTATATTTTGTTCATGAATAAAGTGCTGAATGTACAGCCAAGGAGAGCCCACTGCTCAGCTTGCACCACTTGAAAAAAGGATAGTTTTTAAATTTGCAAAGATTCTCACACCAGGGACTTTTTTTTTCTTTTAAAATAACTGACTCTTGACATAACCTTGTCTGTTTTAAAGGCCAAACATTTTCCTTACTCCCAAGTGCTTTGTGAGCCTTGGGGATATATTGTCCCTGGCAAAACTGGGATAGCAATATCCTGGGAACGGGTGCTTTCCATCAGGGACAAGGAAATCGCTCCAAACTACATTTCATTCTGGTTACAGCATTTTAATGAGATTTGCAAGCCCTTCTGAGACAGTCGCAAGAAACATTCAGCCCCAAACCCTCAATCAGAATCCTGAAAGTTATTCTAATGTCTCAGCAAAAGATGGATCTTAGGACTCCAGTTTGGCTGTGATATTTCTTACATTATATTTAGCACTGATTAATTAGGGGGTGACTAAGTATTGACCTCTCAATTAATTTTGAAAGAAGTTGGATGACTGGAAATACCTAACAACATTTGAGAAGTGACTCCTTAACTGTTTCCTGGAAAACAGCTTCCAAAAATCTTCTTCAATAACTTCCAAACCCCTTCATGATATGGATTTCATCTTAATCAAGCTACTCTTATTCTAATGAATACATAATTTCCTATGAGAATATGAGCAAGTATTTATATGGGAAATAATAAAATTGTAGTTAGCAATATAACTCTTAGTGCAATAAGAGTGTATATATGTGAATGCAAATGAAAGAACCATCATCTATCTCTCTGTGATCATGCCTCAGTCACTAACAACTTCTTTGCAAACAGTGTTACATGGATCCAGATATTGCGCTTAGAGTGAAAAAAGCAGCTCATTGAGGATAGGATCAATAACACCAAAAGGATAAAATAATAAGGGGTGTAAAATAACTGTTAAAGAAACTAAGCGTTAAGAAGTAAATTTTTAGGGTAAAATGGGATTTAAATTTCAACAGAAATGAATTGTGATTCAGATCATGCTGTTTTTCGAGTTTACACATTTTGAATTAATGTAGCATGGATTATGTTGCATAAAACAATGACAATACATGAATTCTACTCATGGAAATTACTCATCCATCAGCCAGTGTCAGGTACATTCAGAAGCACATGCATTAAGTTCTGCACTGTAAGTTCAAGTCATTTGTATGTGAATAATGCTAGTTGTGAAAATGAAAACAAGAAGAGATAAGGAAACTTTGGGATCCTTCTGCACTGACTTCTCTTTGACCCAGGAAAGAACAATGAATGTTTGCTTTCCCTTGCAAGGGGTGCCGACAAGGCTACACAAACAAAGAAGCAGAAGCTCAGCTGGTGCAAATTAGTACACTTGCATTGACTTAATGGAACTGCATCCTTTACCCCAGCTAAAGATGTGGACACAAATGTTAAAGGTTCCTCTGTTACAGTTTTTTCAGGACAAGGATCAATCATAAATCCTTTCACAAATCTTCAAACAGAACTTTTCCCAAGCAGATTTTGCAGACCTGAGTCTGATTTTCTGTTTCTTGAATGGCACAAAATATTTGATTCCCCTCATAACTGCTTTTGCCTAGTCCAGTTTCCACATTATTTTGTTGACTCTGTAGTACTGCGGTGAAAATAGTCCTGTCCTTCCAGGTCCTCCTCAGTTCACTAGCAGTGTGCACTCAAGGGCAATATTCAAGGGGGCCTGGCCATGCATGCCCATATGCTTCCATCTGTCTCCCAAAAAACTAACTACAGTCTCTGAAAATTAGCAGGCAAAGGCCAACAATTTACCTCAACAAAAAGACTGCACTCTACTGGCCATGCATGCCCATATGCTTCCATCTGTCTCCCAAAAAACTAAGAGACTACAGTCTCTGAAAATTAGCGGCAAAGGCCAACAATTTATCTCAACAAAAAGACTTCACTCTATTTTTAAAAATTCCTTTCAGATGGAGAAACCACTTCCGTTCACCTAAAAACACAAAACAAGTTAGATCAAAAAAAGAAAAGAAAAAAACAAAAAGAAAAACATTTGCTAAATTTTACTGCTGTCTGAAGATCTATCTCTTATATGGGCCTGAAGTGATGTCGTGTTTGCCTGGAAACTGAACTGTTTTGAAAACAGTAAAAGCATGTTTATAATAGCTTGTCGTTCTCGTCAGTGCTATTAGTGTCCAGTAAACTCTCTCCTTGTAAATCCATAGATGTCAAAGGTTTCTGTGGATTTTTTCTAAGCAAGTGTATAGTTTGGCATAGTGTCTGATTGGGCAGAGGTGAAGGATCCTGGTGTACAGATCTTGGATACTGCCATTGTCTCCTGTTAGAAAGTCTGGGAGGTTTCTAATGCTACTATTTGGCAAATGCATTTCGGAAGAGAGCCAAAAGACTGCTCTTCTCTGGCTCTGGGAAGACTGGTGCTCCAGAAGAAATCAATAGAGCCCAGCAAAAACAGAAGAAACCAAATGAAAATGTCTGATAGTGACTGTATGACTTCTGGGCTTAGATGTGCTCTGCCACAGTAGCTTATTTTTACTGTTCAATAATATTCAGATTAACACCACTGTTAGAGGGATTATAGCAAAGAAAAACTTATAAAAAAGTGTAAAAGGGAATAGAAAAAAAATTAATAAAGAAGACTGAAACAAGAAGGGGGAAACAAGCAGAATGGGAAGAGCAACCTGACTGGAAATGCAGAGAGTTTCATGACCAGACATGGACACTGGGACTGAATCTTTTAGGATAAAAACAAGACTGACCCATTAGAAAAACTTCATTTTCAGGAGAATAAAAGAGCAATGTTAATTTGAAAAAAGCATTTTTCTTGAGGCAAGGACAGATGGATGCTTTTTGTTACTAAAGCAAGATCTGTTCCAGGAAGAATTCCCTAGCAATATGTGTATCTGTCTCTATCCCCTTTGCAAAGGTCCCATGAAAACTATTAAATTACTGCTTGTCATTCTAATTTTGATGCTTTGCTGAAGTTCAGAAAATGGCTGCCAGCCTAAACTGTGAACTGCTTTAAATCACTCCTATCCAGGTGATGATGAATGTTCTCTAGATTTTATCTGCAGAGTGGAAAAAACAAACAAGAATACATTACTCAACCCCTAAGAATTTTTAGAAGCTGAAATTCATCTAAAGGAACACTTGAGTCCTGTCTACCCCCCACTGAACTGATTAGGAATTTCAGCTAAATAAAGAATGAAGGTGAGACTGAAATGCCCATGTAATCAACCTTCACAAAAAATCTAATACAAAGTTAAAACTCTTTTGAGATAAGTGCAAACATGGGAGCACTGAAATAATACTGAAAGAAATGAAGGAGGCTTTTTAAAATTCCCAACTTGTGCCTTCCTCAAAGTGTAATTCAAAACTGATTAAAAGTATTAAATCCTTTTTATGCAAAGGGTTAATAACAAAATTCAAATAGTGGTGTGGTGTCCCATGGATACTCAATAATGAAAATTCAAATGCTCATTTCTTTAAGCCTTTTGTGTCGCTTTTCTAGATAATTGGTTTTTTGCCTAATTTTTGAGGCTATTTAATAACACCTCCTGCTAGACATTTCATGTAAACTCAGCAAGAGGAGGCATCGTGAGTAATAGAAAAGAGTTCTGCTCATTTTAAAGCTCAAATTCATACTTTTCTTAACAAAGGAGATCCCCACTGTTAGAGTTTGGCAACCAGCGGGCCAACTGCATTGGGGAAGATTGGATTAGGGGGGCAGCTGACTGTGCAGTAAAGTCTCCACTCCAAAGAAGGATTTTTATGTAAATTCCATTACAATTCATGCTTTTTGGAGATAATGAAATGGATACAAAACACTTCAAGGTTTCCAAGTCAGCAAAATAATGAACAGGGGCATTCAGAAAGTTGATTTAATACATTTTTTTAACATTGGGACCCTTGCATGAACAGGATTGGCATCTATTCAATGTATCACATAGAATTTACTTTTCATACCACTACCTACACCCCATAACTTTTCAGGCCATTAGTGACATGTGAACATCAGCTATCAAGAGTTTTCCTCAGTTTAAGCTCTAATAGGCTGTATCATTTTTCAAGTGTTTGCCTGCAGGCAAATTTTACCAAAGAATCAGCCAAATACTTTTTGAAAATAGATTATTTTCAACTCAACAGCTTTACACAACTGTCTATGACTATGCCATAGCATTTTTAATCAATGAACTTCAAATAAGAAGAGTCTGGGGTCAAGGGAGCATTACAATGATCTCTACTTTGTTCTCTCATATAAGGTATAGAATTTAATTTGTCAGTATTTGCTCTGATCATAGTGGAACCAGAACCTGGATGCTTTGATATTTCTTCAAATTTGTATGTTTGCTGATTACAAAATTAAAATGTGTATATATTTGTATATTTTGTATATATTTGTAAAAGTGTGTGCAGATAAACATGTGTAGGCACAACTAAGCATTTTTAGACCAGAAATACTCTCAAATGTTGAGTTCTGCCTTTCAGTCCTGCTGATATGAATATCTCTGGTGCAAAATATGCAGTGAGAATACTTCCACCACATTGAAGCGCCCATGCCATCAGGTCTATCAATTATTTTAGAAAGACTAAAGACATCATGGGAGGGCCAACACAGAATAAAACAGACATGTACTACTTAAGAGCTCTGCAAGACGTTTGGGTACTTCTCTCCTGTGGTTTGTGTGTTAATTTTAGTATTAACCTGATATTAGTGATAGTCAGGTTCAAGTGCTCAACAGGGATCTGTTCAGTAACCACATTCAAAGCAAAACTCTACTGCTGATACTCTTAGTGTCTTTATGCAAAACATCCCTGTTGATATAAATTCTTCTCTTAAGAGAATGGAGAAAACATCCACTTTTAGGAGCTGAAAGAAATAAATCATTAACAAGTATGTAAACTACAGATATAGAAAGATTAGCAAAGTTCAGAAATGGTATAATACTGAGGCCACTGATGTCTAAAGTAGTACTCTTCCCTCTTGGTGTAAGTTTTCCTTCAAGCAAGCATCTATTTATTTAAATAAAAAGGAATATTCACAATACAGTTTTTCTTCAATATACATAATCAAAACAGAAACTAACTAGTGTTCCAAAAGTGTTTCAAAAAAGGAATCAACCAAGATTTGAACCACAATTGAGTTTGTATGATGTGAACATTTAGCTATTAAGGTTCTTTATTATGATTGATGAGGCTAAAAGGTGAGTTTATGAATTAAAGTTTGCAAGCTCTGTTGTTTAATGAAAAACATTGAGAAGCCACAAAAAGCAAAATCTGAGAAACAGCTATTCTTATTGTTTACCACAAGATCACACCGGTCATATTGTATCATTTAAGAGTAAATGTAATAGGCTTTTATGAAACAAACAAAAGCAGTAACAAGCTATAAACAAATTTGATTTGTGGTGCTTTTGTGGTTCCAAGTTGTTCATTTGGATATAATCACATACCTTGCTTTTCCTAGGGAAACATCCAGCCAAATATTTCAGGAATAAAAAGGAAAGTAAGAAGCAACAGAGAGAGAAAACATGTCAGGATCCTGCCCTGCTTCCACTGTACTAAGCAGTAATTACTCTGGAAAGTGCTATTAAGCTGAGTACTCAGTGGGCCAGGTTCAGCTGCCCACATTCAGGCAGACTTAACACACTGGCCACCAGTGAGTCCTCGCGGGCCGTGCTCTGAACACCACCACACAGCGAGCAGTTACTGATATGAATAGTCCCGCTGACTTCAATATAATTATGGAGAAGAAAGAAACCACTCAGGGTGGGTACAGCCAGTATCAAAATCAATCTCAACAGGAATAAGGATGGCAGAATCAAGTCTTCTGGGCACAGCCAGCTCACTTAATGCTATAGCAAAACACAGCAAAAAGCATTTATGCCTGATAGACTAAAAACCTGGATGGAAAAAACCCTTTTAATTAAGAATGATAGGAGTGGAAAATTTTCTTCCTAGAAGAAAATAAGAACATTCCAAAGATACAAGCACAACCAAAAGAATGATAAAAAATCCACTCTTTTTTTCCGTTTAGGAAATGAATAGAGCTGAATTGCTCTTTGTCACAGCGATATAATACTGTCTTCAGGTGGCCATTGTTTCCACGTCACCTTTGAACCACACAAAACCCTTGTCAACATGCTCCTCAAATATTCTGTTGTTTTCTTTCAAGGAGTGATTTATAACACTTCCCAGCAAGGAATGTGCCACATCCATTAAACATTAATACTGACTTATAGTTTTCTAAATCATGGCTATCCGCTTTGTAGTCTTGTGCTTGCTTGTATTCCAGGAAAAGAAATATGTATTTTTCTGTTGTGTCATTTATTTACTCAGCACTGGGCTCTACTGAAATCTCCTGAAAACAATGAGAAAATGTCTTTTTGTTTGTTTTTTAAAAATACCTGAGTTTGCTTGAAATACACAGTGAGAGACAGTACAAATATGAGTAACAATTTGATAAGACTTGAACAGAGGCCACAGCACAATATGTCATAGCTAGGACAGCTCAAGAGGGCTGCCAGAATTCTCTTTAAAGGAAAAAGCCTACTATGACCTTATATGGGAAGATGGGAGAAATCCAGAGAAAGTAAGATTTTTATTTAAACTGGAGAAGAACAATGGTTCTGACACAGAAGAGAGATGTTTCCACTGGACAGCTGTTCTCCAGCTATCCCATCACATTCACAGGTATTCCTGCCTCATGCCTTTTCTGAATACAATTTACTAAATCACTTGAACAGACATTTAAAATTATGTACAACAATAATACCATAGAAATGAATGGAAGTAACTATGTGTTTAAAATTAGACACATGCTTAAATCTAAGCCAGAATGAAGCACATAATCATTTCACCACGATATTTTCAAACTGTCCTTGAACCTTGGTCAGTGAAAACACATAGAGTCACAGGGCAATTCCCAACACCTCACCAGTCTTGTCTGTGACACTCATTCCAAGGCATCAGTGCTTAAATCTAAGCCAGAATGAAGCACATAATCATTTCACCACGATATTTTCAAACTGTCCTTGAACCTTGGTCAGTGAAAACACAGAGTCACAGAGCAATTCCCAACACCTCACCAGTCTTTTCTGTGACACTCATTCCAAGGCATTATACCCTGGATCCATGGGGAAGATGACTGCAGCATGCTGGAGGCATTGGCTTCCTTGAGCACTTTTTGCTGGCTATGCAGCACAATCTGCTGTGCTCAGAAAAATGCATGTCTTAGGGGAAGGATTTGGAACTAATGCACTCCAGAGCATTCTTAAACTCGACTAATCAAGTGATCAAAGTATTAATTATTATTTTTTTAGGACAGCAGTATTTTCCCTCACTGCAATCTAAGCACAATCTTCCATCTTCCATCTAGTTATATTGGACTCCACTCTTAACCAGCCAGCGCCCCAAGCATGGTAAAAGCCTTGGTGCCTAATAGAGCACTCTGGAATTCATCTGGAGACCCTGGGAAGCCCCAAACCATACCAGTGTCTAGCATATACTGTTTATTGTCAATTTTGTAATCTATGGTAGTTACTACATTTCAAATACAAAGAAGTCTGCACTATATAATGTGAAAGAGAAGACAAAGCAACCCCATCTCAACATGTGCTTCGGACAGTAAAAGCAATTCTCTACATGCACATGAGGAAATTAACAGCATTCCCCACACATTCATTCAAAGCAGTGAACATGCTGTGCTGGATGCACATATACATCAGAGAAGCAAAATTGCTTTAAATAATCAAAATACACAAAGGAACATTTTCTGTGTGGCTGGAAATAACCCTGACAAATGTTAATGCTTTGCAAATGAAAAACATTCTTTAAGAAGCAACATAAAAAACAGAGCAAATTTTCTGATGCATACAAAATAAGCTCCTGTATTAACCTGTGTTTCACTACCTAGATGTATACAAAGATCATCGTGTGATGTACAAGTATATTCAAACTCTTTTTTTTTTTTGTCTGAATTATGAATCTATTTTGGCAAGATCCAGAGAAGGTCAACAGCATGATTAAAGATATGAAGAAGTTCCATATGGTGAGATAGTGAAGAGGAGTGGACTACCTGAGTTTAGCAGCAGATTTTGCTGATGTATAAAGTAATGAATGACAAGGACAGACCTATGTACTTTTCCCTGTGTATATCAACAGACAAAAGAGTTTCATCCAAATTAAGGAACGGCATTTTTAGTGTCCCTGCTATTACGTTACTCAGCATATAATTAATCAGTGAAATTCGTTGCTGCAGTAAAATACTGAGATAAATTGATTGCAAACAGGATTAGTCACACACAGATAAGACCAACATACTGATTAAGACTGGATAGGACGATACACAACTTCCATTTCTTGGGCTACCAGTTTTGATTCCTCAGAACACAGCAACTGTAAAGTCCAGAAAAAAAGCTTTGCACTGGTATTTTCTGGGTAGGGGAGAAAAAGCTACATACAGTCTTTTGTCATGGTCTTTGAAAGGTGTGAAGCATCAAACAAGAGGGCTTACTTTACTATGACAATTTCTATATTACAGTTGCCTACAAGACATTTTTTCCTAATTGAGAATACTGACAATATAAAATAAGTAAATAAAAACTGAAATTGAAAAGCAAGATTGAGTTGTAGCTAGTGTTTACAACAAATGAAGCTCAAATCCTGCTGTTATGTTTCTGACAACTTTAATAACAATAGATCATCTTGTTTTAGTTGCACACTGAGAGGGGGCTGCAAGGTGTGTCACCCACAAGAATGACTAATGTGTTATGCTTATCACTTTAGAAGCAGAACTATCTGAATTCTGCTTGCTAACTAAAGGGCAGTGCAAATTACCCCGACAGCACCATGTGTTCTTTCTATACCTTGCTTACAGGCCAGGATTGCTTAGTCCCAATGTATTAATAAGTAAGTGCAAGTATTTCAACAATCAGCATTTTAGCATTTGCATGCAAACTCTCATGCTGTGTAATTATACACAGTGCTGGCACTCAAATTAATTAAAGCTGATTTCTCTGTGACTGCAAACTGGTCATATCCCCAGACTTGCTCTAGTATGAAGTCATCACCCTATATTCAACATGACACTTTATGTCCCCAGCATTCTTAGCAATGCTAATATGCAACAACTGTAAATTAGGCAATATTTTACACAGCAGCTGACAACCACTGGTTAGTTGTTGAGTTCCTCCTCCCCCTCCCCCCGACACTTTCCACATAAAAGTAAGAAACCAGTTATTTCCATTGTGCTTGCTTTGTAATTATCTGAACTAACAATGTAAACAAATTACATACATTGTTTCAACAGATACTCGCCCATGTTTGATTAGGGGTTACAGAAAACTTATAAAACACAAAACCCAAAAACAACATCAACAATGTTTGTTTGATGCTAACATGCAATTAGTCTCTGACAATTTCAATGTTAATTGAAAAACTCTTCTTTCTCTTTTTCTCTGAAATGGCTTTTTAGTTTTAAAAGGCGTGCTCCTACCAGGCAAGAAGAGGGAATTGAGGAGGCAGAGCAGAAGAGCTGACTGTTAGATTTCAGGACTCCTCATCAAATAAAGTGGAGCTGTAGAAGAGACAGTTCTTTGCAGCAGAGATCCATAAATGCTGACTTCTGGGGCAGTGCTGAGTTCCAGTCTCTTTCACAATAAAGTTGCCTGATCTAACTTTATAATTTGATTGAAAGAAGTTCTGTCTTAATACATTTTTTCAGCAGAGATTTCCTCTGAGAAATTAAAAGATTATAATAATCTTTTATCTTAGAAATATGACTGCAATAGGACCATTCTCCTATAACCTTCAGAAACAGAAAATAATACAATCAAGCCTATTGGTATTTTGCATTTACAAAATTTCATACAGACTTTTTCTTCAGCTACAGAACTGAATTACTCCAAGAGAGATTATGGCTTTATTTCCTAGGAGCCACAGACTGTACTTGCTGATCTCCTAGAGCTTCTCCTATTCATACCAGTAGATTTACCACAGTGAGTGACAACAACAGTTTAAAAAATGCTCTGGCTCTCCCACTAAACTCCCAAGTAAGATGAGATCTTTTTTTTTTCTCTCCACATAATTTGGTCCTCAGAAAAAGCAGAGTCAAAATATGACAAAAGAGAATTGTACAGGTTGATATCATAATAAAGTAGTTTCTTTAAGATAACATAAATCATAAAGAGAATTTCTGTATGCTAACAGCAATAATCAGCATAGGAAGTTCTCTTCCCTGTTGACACAGATACTGCTGAAATACAATGAACAGATCCAACCCCACCTTCTTTAGCCTGAATTGAAACACTCTTGTGGCTGTTATGCTCCTTCCTTCAGTGTTGAGAATGTTCAGCTCTGATGGATTTTAGGTTAATTTTCATCACTTATAAAAAAATATAAATCAGAAAAAAAGGCATGTTGGCTCACATTGTTTTGACATGGTGAGAACATGGAAATGCTAAAAAGACTTATTTTGGGTTAACAAACTGAGATAATTGAAACATAGAGTGATAAATATAGACTTGGCAAATATCTGCAGAATCAACGGAGCTTAAGCAACTAGAATATTTAGAATGCCTTTGCTAATGTTTTAAAACTTAGCAATAGCCAAAGTTCTGTGAGTCCACATTAAAATCAAGAAACACTGAAATTAGGCAAAGACAAAAACCGTACCCATATAATTCTAAATGTTTGTTTCTTTTCAAATGCTACAGTATATTCACATTCTTCTGTTCTCTACTTGGACAGGCCAGGCTCAAAGACTTGTTTCTATTCATAGAATCACAGAATAAGCTGAGTTGGAGGGACATTCAAGGTCCAGCTCCCAGCCCTGCACAGCACCATCCCCAAGAGTATCCTGACCAGCACTGCTGCAGTTCAGTTAACACTAGAAGCAAACAGTATTTTGTAGCATTTCTTGTGTGTTATTCTAGAACCATAATGTTGTTTGAGCCCTGTCTTCAATGCTAATTTCTACAGGCTGTAGTACCAACATTGCCAATGCTCCAATGGAGAGAGTGAAGCTTCTTACACGTGTAGCTGGATTTTACTCCTGGGGAGGGCATAAATCAATAGCAAAAAATGATAGACTAAATGGAATTATTGCACAATTGCCCTTCTTCAGCACTGGTGATATCATTCTTGGTGGGTTTGAAAGCTCAGGTTTATGGTACTGGCTATAAATACTATGATCTCCATTAAATGTTTCTGAAGACATTCAACATCAGTGATAAATTCAACTTGCAACTGGGGCAGCACAGTTTCAGCAACAGAGTAAGAACAGGATTTTGGCCACAAAGTGCCTCCTGGATTAATGCTTTCTCAAAAATGCCAGTGAATTCAGTCCTCTAATTCTCACTTGGTCTTCCTTCACAAATCTCTGTAAACAGGATCAGTTCAGGGTGGATGCTCAGGTTAGCACACACCTCATTCTTAGCCAGATGCAGTTGCATGAGTTGGAATAGACAGGAATGAGACTAGAGGTCAGTCTCTGATACCCAGACTTCATACAGGCCCTTTGCATCCAAGAGAAGGAGATAACAGCTACAACTCAACAAAAACATGACTTCAGTATCCAGTGCTCCTCTATTCTGACATGGGGAAGACCTCTTGTAAGTGCTAAGATAAGGCGAGATATAGATAAGATGAGTCTGTTCACCATCTCTGAGCTTCACAGGCATGTCACTACCAATCAAATGTATACTAGAATTACTTGGAAAGAAGTCAACAGTCTGTGCCATCATGCTCCAGAGTGTGCTGCTTTTCTGAGGCAGCTGAGCTATATGAAAAAATGATAGGCACTATGGGGCCATTGAATAAAAAGTATTATGGTGTTATTACTGTTATAAAGAAAAAAGTAGATGATCACTGAAGTGATCAAGTAAACTACTGCCCTTCTCAAGAAGTGTTTAGATATGCCATGTCTGTCTGGAGAAAAAGAAAAGCATGCAGCATAGAGCCTATTTAATTTTAAGTGCAGGAACAGGTTATGCTTCTTGAGAAATTACCAAAAATTTTGTAGACAAATTTCCATCTCTTCTTGTTCATTAAAAGACATGTTTGGAAGACAAGGGCTTTACAGTCAGGGACACAAAGTGTATGAACTCTCCAAAAGGATGCTGGAAATTACAATACATGAAACCATAGTTCTTTGTTGGTTCCAGCTGCTGTCCATTCAGTCAATTTTAACAGAACTATTAGAAATCCAGAGTCGGAAAGACACAGATTTTCTAATCCAGTAACTATGATTTCCGTACAGCTGATACGTGACCTAGACTACAACAACAGTGTTTTTGTGATACACTTGAGAAACCTTCTATTAGACTAACTTTATGGTTAGTTTAAGTAAGTTTAAATAAGTGAGATGCAAAAAGTTAACCTGAGGTGTAAATATCAGAATAAATGCCATCTGAAAAAATAAGCCAAGACCAATCATGGATGTGGCCAACAACTCTACAGTCTACCACATAAAAAACATGTTGAACGCAGCCCTGGAAAGGACCTCTGTTTTTTCAAGGTTAAAAAACCCTGAAAACCTCAATGTATCTTGTACATTAATCCAAAATGTGGAAGCTTAGAAAAGAAGCATGTATAGCAAAGTAGCTTTTCTAGCCAAGTAATAGAGTTAGTAATAGACTGTTTACCCCAAGGACACTCTGGGATTACTCTATTTTGCCATGTACAAGCTGAGAAGTTGCATAACAACTGATGAAAAAGACATCAGTTATTGATCATTCAGATACTAAGGATTTCTGGTGAGCTTAAAACATAACCAGGTCAAGAGTAAGGGAGCAAGATTTATTATACTGAGTTTATATTACCAATGGGACTAAAAGCAGCAAGCTGCTGCTCAGCTTTTATACGCTGGTTCATTTTCATGTCTTGCAGCTCAAGAATCTCAAAGTTCTACATAAAGTTAACTTCAAAGCTCTAATAAGAGAAGACTGCCGAAGCTGACAGAGAAATTGTTGAAACTGATTCTGCAGCTCACTCTTTGTGACTGAGCAGATGCATTTCTAAATTTTCCTTCCCATTACTTACCAGCTCCTTCTCCACTAAATTTAGGATTGAATGCTCATTTTCTGAACATTTCCCATTCTGTTGGGTTTGTTCCATGTTTGAGAATCAGTAGGTCAAATGTGCTGCAGACTATTTTGTTAGACTTGTTAAAATCAAATTGAAACTGTATGATTAATGATGTGACTCATCTGTGTTGGTTTGTTGTTTTTTTTTAAACAGGAAAGTAAACAAGTACTTGTCTAAAGCTCCACCTGCTTTGCTGCTGTTATGGTGCTGTGCATATCAGAGAAAACAATTCCCCCTTCTCAAGGCTGAACTAAAATTAGGCTCCACCTGCAAGATGTTAGTGAAATCTTACACAGCTGCATTCCAGAGACAAGTCCTACAGATTGCTTTTGGAAAGCACTGCACATTTCTGGCAAAATCAAAATCAAACTTGTTAGCTTTTTTTGCCTAACTTTTCAAAAATGTATTATTAATGATAAATGTAATTATTATCACACTAATCATGCTGATAAGTAATCTCAAAAATAGATCCATTTAAAATGTAATTTTACACCCACATCCCACTGTATTTAACCACTTCTTTGCAAATGCAGGCAGTAATCATAATAATACTTAGCACTTAGACAGCACTTTATTCATTTATAGACACTTCTGTGGCACTCATCACCAGAGTAACTTTATTTTCTTTATTATGTCTTCAAAGTGCTGCACTGACATTAACAAATTAATCCTCACGGCACTTCAGTGGGAAAAGAATAAGTCTGATCATGTGCTATTTACTAAGCAAAACTCTGCTCTTACCCACCCCCAATAACCTTCTGCTCACTAACAGAGTGAGTATGAACATTGGAACATAGATCACAAGGATTACAGAGCCCTTAAAACATACTCAAATTCCAACTTTGAAGGGACAGACAATTGCTACTGAATTCAATAGTAGAAGGGTCTAAATTGTATTCCTACCCTTTCTTACAATAATTCTTTCTGAAAAGTGAATGCTAAATATTCCAATGTATGGAATTGTTGGAAGTGTCTACGCAACTGTAAACAAAACAAACCTAAAACAAATCAGTATTTCATGTAGCAAGTAGGAGTGTGTTATGTAGAGTTTCTCTTTCCAGAGGTGATGGGCTTTTTAGACCTTCATTTATAAAGATAGCTTATGCATATTGTAGACTTAAGTGAAATTTGTGTTGGTTTTCATGCTCTGTGTTTGCAGAAAGACAATTGCTTGTATGAGACTTTTCATAATAATTTAAATGGGAAGTGGATTAACTATATGTAAGTCAGTTAATATAGTAAACAAAAGATGAAAACAGATATTGTCTTGTTATATATTTGATAGCTCCTCTGCAGATAATTTTAATAAATGAGAATATATACACTCAAAATCTCAGAAGTGCAGTCATTAACCAGTTGTAACACAATATAATTGATACCTGTAACTCATGACAGACTCACAATTGATAATGTCACAATTTATTTTGCATGCAAAGATGCTAACATAAAAATAACAGAATCAAAATAGGCGACCAACTGCAGTGCGAGAGCAAACATTTTGTTTACCGTGCTTCCCAGTTGTTACTGTCAAAATAGAGCTATAAAAGGAGGTTTAACTTGCAGCTCCGAGGTAGTGAACTCCCCTCTCTTAACACACTATAGGCCATTAAAGACTTGACGGCCCCCTGAGACCGAGTAATTCTAGTGCACAATATAACAAGTCACACAGGGCGGGTGGGAGTGGGCTGGGGCACTTAGATAAGTTTCACTCATTGCAGTAGCCCAAGGGAACAGTGCATCAAGCCAGCTGCACTGGCTCAGTTCATCCTGTAACTTTACACTATTTTCCCTCTAAGTCACTACTAATCCCTCGGGTTTACATGTTTTTTTGGGCAGCATCAGAGAAAAGCAGTGTGAAATTGCCTGAAAGCCTCTTTATAAATAAGACTTATGATATAGACCAGTTCTGTTGTTGAAAGACTGAAAGAAATGCCCTTGAGGATTGCAAGAACTATTTTACAGGTCTCCAACTGTGATGTTTTTTGTCTCTGTCTAATGACTAATAACTTTAAAAAAACCCCAACAAACAAACAACCAACCAACCATTCCCAGCTTCCTCTTCTAATTTCAGTCAGCTCTGTCTTGTTTACTTTTGGTCAGCTACAACAATACATCCAACAGAAAATATCCTTTGCTCAGAAATTTTGGCTGTCTTGTTACTAACAAATTGGCTCTTTTTAAAGATTTGTCTTACTCCCTGGAAATTTTTAACACTTTGGGACAAATTCCAATCTGGCTGTGTGGGTATGGTTTCAGTGAAGGTAAGAGAAGGTAAATCCACTAAAATATCAGGATTTAACCTGGGCACTTCACATGCACATTTATGAGAGGCAAATGCTGCTAATCTTGCATCTCTGCCTAATATTCTGTACTACAAACTGAGACACAGAGAAGGTCACTAATCCAAGGAGAAATTTCCAGCTGACCTTGCATATTGTTTAAACCCAACCTCAGTTGTTCCTATGAATTTGAAAAGCCATTTCATATTGGCAGAATTGTACTTCAGGGATAAACGTCCATTAATCATGCAAAAAAAGCTACTACAAGGTGAGGGAAAAGCTAGATGCTGCCCAATTCAGGACTTAGATGACCAACAAACCAGGTCTCATTTATAAGAAACAAACATAAATGGTAAGAAGATTTTTTTTTTCTTTGTTTTAATGTTAAAACCTGGAAAATTCCAAATTCTTATGGAGTCAAAGTGTTTCCAATCACACCAAATGCATTATCTCCTGAGCTCATGCCTGACTCTTTATCTAAAAACAGCCTTTAAAATTAACAGTCTCGGGGATGCCAGCTAACACAGTACCATCTCAATGACTTTTCTAGCAGCCACGATACCTATTTCTGCTGCTGATAGGTCTCAAATGAGTACCACACAAGAAACATTCCCAATGTCCACCAAACACGCAGAGTACCAGTTGGCTTACCTTTGTGAGACCACGCGTTCTCAAGGTTCACCTTTTGGGAAAGTTTGTGTGCAGCAGCTGATTATACAACAGACTTCAGGGCTCTACTAGTAACATTTGAATCAGTCATTAGATTATATAATGTTCTCTGCTTGCAAAATAATTAATAATACAATCCCTACTTCTGAACTTAGTTTCCATTTCTTTAGTACTTATTTTATTTTGGATAAGGGGAAAAGGTGTTGCAGAGATTGTATCTTCTGTCAATCACATTCAAGAACAAGGAGTCTGCTTGTAAAATAATTAATAATACAATCCCTACTTCTGAACTTAGTTTATATTTCTTTAGTACTTATTTAATTTTGGATAGGGGAAAAAGGTGTTGCAGAGATAATGATATCTTCTGTCAATCACCTTCAAGAACAAAGGGGTTTTTTTTTTCTTTTTGTTAACATTGGTTATGGCATTTGAACCACACTGAAGCAATTCTAAATTGGCCTACTGGCTTTCCACTAAGTAAAGTTTAAAACATTAATCTTTGAATGACAATTTTTTTCTTAATTCTAGCTGAAGATCTTGACAAATATATTTAACTTTTAACTATAATGAAAGGGTTACTAACTTCAAGACACTTTCATTTGTTTAGTGAAAGAAATAATGTAACTCCGTAACTACGCCTATATGGATACCTATCTATCGGTACCAGAAACCTTGATTGGAAATTAGGTGGTGCTTAGGATAAATTTATCCTTTAGACAGAAATATGGATGAAACAAGTGCACAACTATGTCTGTATTGATGGTTCATTGACCAATTTGCTATTGAATCTGTGATAAACAGCATCAATGCCCTTATGTTGAATCATACGAAGTTCCTTAGCAGACAAACTGAAAAGCCATTGCTTTTTGATGATAATTTTTTGTTGAAGTCAGAGACAAAATTCCTGTCCTGTGGGGTTCATTCAAGGCCCTCAAAAGCAGGATGGGATGCAGAACTGATAAGTGAAAAATTAAGAGTTTCATCCCAATAAATTACCTGAGTACCTGCTTTGGAATTACTCTGTATTTTCTCACAAGTTACCTCTACATGAACAATATGAAATAGAAAAGAACTAATTAGTGTGAATGAATATAACTGGAAGATAAAATGAAAAAATCATTATACTTCTAATATTTTTCTGTGGAATAGATCCTCTCATCATAACAAATGGGATATATATTTATTTAATGGATGTGCATATCTCCAAAAACTACACTGTTTTCAGAAAGTGCTCAAAAAGCAGTCATTACATGTGGCAAATGTTTGGATAATTCAGGGAACAGAACATCTTCTCATGTTTTTTTCCAGCATCTTTCACACATGTTAACATGAAACATTTGTTAACTTATGTAAGTTGTTCTTTAGGGAAGGTGTTCTCCTGCTTAGACTCAGATAGTTTTGAGTTTGCCTGGAGAACTCTGTGAAACTGTAAGCTAATCTGAAAAATCATATCCAGGTTTATGGGACTTAATAGCTAAAAATGTGATGGTACATTAGTGAGCTTTACTCCTACTTATGGTAAAATCAATCATTATAAGGTGACCTTTACTGTTTACTCCTTTTGTACATGGATTTTCTGAAAGACACGCTATTTCATGCTGTATACCTGCTCTAAAACATTGGAGGAAGAGATCAATGGCATGGCCTTGAATGCTTTGTTTATCACAGCATTTTTCAGAACAGAAGTATGTTTCTATGTGGCAGAAGTTGCTTTTGACATGCAGATCAAGCAAGATGGTCAATACTGAGTCTTCCCTTTCCGAGCATTCCAGTCATTCCACTGTGGGAAGCCTCTTCTTTCAGCTCCTCTAGCCCCCAGTTTCCTTTTGTACCTCGGTGTCTTACCATTGCCCCTTTGGACCAAATTCCTCAGCAGAGACATTTTCTGAATTTGATCTCTCAAGCAGTTTGTTCCTCTCCTTTCCCTTCCAAAAGATTCTGTGACAAAGTCTTTACTCTGACATTCTCTTCCCCATAAGTAGTTCTCAGATGCTCTAGTAATCTGCAAATTGGTGCAAGCTTTTTTATTTCAGCTGAGAATGAATGAGGAGAATAGTAAATCTGGATTGTTCTGCTTCAACAATATGCCATGGCCTTTTCTCAGGGGAGAAGAATAGTGAGGGAAACTTTGGGCCTATTCATTAGTTTGACTGATATTTTTTTCTTAGTTGACAGCTAGCACTGAGAGTACTTCAAAGGTATTAAAGAAGGAACAGAGGGCCAGCACATCCATTAAATCCATTTATTTAATAAACCATAAAAAGCTTCAGTGCATGAGTGAGATGTCTACAAGTGCATGGAGCCAGCTTTCTCCCCAACCTTTTACTACCTTTTACTACCACTTGTAGGGATGAGGAGGAACTGGAAATCATAAGCTTTTTGAGAATGGCAACACTTTGACTTGAACAAACAGCACAGCTTATTTATAGCAATCTGCATAGCAAGGCAAAAAAGCCCAGGTTTAATACAAACCAGTCAGACTTTCTTGACCCAGCAATAAGCAGACTTTGAGAAAGTCCAACACAAGATGGACATCAGTATCTAACATGTATGTAACATCCTCCTTAGCAGCAGCATCAGCAGGTTTGGCAGAGAGCTCTCACAAAGCTGTGCTAGATCAGAACTAGATTAACTTGACTTTACTCCCCTGTTTCTTGAGACAGTCACCTCCGGCACTTATATCAGCATTCACATTCCCCTTGGTCCCTTGGTAATTAGAAATTCCTTGAGGCTAAATGAATATTGGAAGCATATGTAAACGCACTTGAAGATCTTGGCCAGTAAGACTTTGATGAATTGATGGGAACCAAGATGGTGCCAAATCCAAACTTTCTAGAGAACCTTCAGGTGCCGAATTTGCGGCCTGAAAATATTTACCTTAGATAAGTTATCACAACCTATTTATTGAATTTTGCTGGTGTCTTCTCTAGTGTGATACTGTGGCAAATGATATTACAGGTCACTCCAGGGTGATGAAGAATAGTTTTTGTTTCCTTTGAAGCTCACCTTGAACACTTACTACTGAGGACAAAGTGAATCCAGGACCCAGTCATACATGCATCATGTCACCAGAAAGTCTGACTGTCACCTACCAGCTGTTACCAGCTGCTGGGCCACAGATGTAGGTCAGTGGGGTCACTCACTCCACTGAGGTACAGCTGTGGCTTCAATACTGAACTGCTGTTGACCAACAGCCGGCAAGGAATCATTTGGTGCTGCTGTCCCAATTCTCCAGTATTTCATTATTTTTCTGTATTTTCTTCTGAGACTAACCAGGCTCTTTCATCTTGGCTGAGGTGTGCCAGTTATGTTTCACACTGCAACTTTTTTTTTTGTTTATTTTAATTTCACTGCTTTAAAATTCTTTGCTTGTGTTGGCAATATTCACCAGGTGTGTGCTGGCAGTTTTCTGAGAGGTCTTTTGTTGTACTATATCAGCTGACTTTGAACTTGTCACTCTTAGACAAGCGGTAAAGAGCATACCTGAAATTATGATGCACAATCTACACCTCACACATGACTCAGGAGTTCTGTTCGACTTTTAAGAAGAGAACAAATCTGTGACTTTAATTTTGCAAGGTTCTGTGCACTCTCCAGAGTGCTGGTAGCAGCTGTTAACTGCCAAATGCTATTTCCAGGGTTGTACCTCCATTAATCATTGTGCAGGTGCATGAACAAAAAGTGGTTTTCTGGCATGATAAGGTGTTCACTTCAAGAAACTGAAGTTAGACAAAACAGATATATTGATGTTAAGTCTATTCAAGATGAAGGGGCAAAAAAATCAGCACTTTTATCATGAAAAAAAACCAAAATAATTTGTGACAGAATTATTACAAGTTTTAGGATTTTCATAAACAATTCTAATTTTTTTGTAAGGGAAACCACAGAAAGAAAAGTTCTGTACCTTTTAATATAAAATATTCTCATGTCTTCCTAGTATTCACTGTGGTTGTAGTCCCAGATTTATATTTTGGAGGTGTTATTTTCCAAGCCAGGTCTAAAGACTGGATATTGTTTTTCTCGGAGCAACTATGAAAAACTGAATAGCTGTTTTTTATATTGGAAAAAACAGCCCAAAATCCATTTATATGGATCATGTCACATAGTTTATATAAGGTAACAGTAATCTTTCATAAAGGTTTGTATAGACAGCTCATTCAGGTTATTCTGAAGTAAACATCCCATTAATTGTCCACGCAGTTTAGTGTCTACAAAAGAAGTACGTGATTTAATGCACAACTTTGGGGGTCTAGCCACTGTATGCATGTAGGCAGGACTCAAATAATCTTAATCAGAATGCTTTTGATGTTCCAGCAAGTTGTCTTGTCTTTCTTGCATGGATCACATGAGTTCACCACAGGCTAACAGTGCAAACTTTTGGTGAAGTTAACATTTTCTATGAGAGAAGAAATGTCAGTGTGCTGTAGATTGAGTGCAGAACACTGACTATTTTCCAGCATGGGATTCACAAAACTAGAGCTGGAAAAAGCTGAGACCTGATTGCAGAGACAACCTTCTCCAAGCACAGAACAAGCACAAAGAGATCTCTTGTAGCTGCCCCCTATTTTTGCATTAGGCAGTGGAGCTCACCTCCCTGGTCCTGTAATGTCTTGTAAAGAGGCTTCCCTATCAAAACATTATCTGGAGGAACTGTGCTTGCCTTTAGCATATGCCATCAGCAAATTTCCTGTCACTGTTGGGCACCCTGAGTCCTACACTTCAGTGTTATCGGAAGGACAAGGATCTAGCCCTAAGTGAATATTGGCCAATTTATAGCTAATATTTTCATGCAATACCATTTTCTTAAATTTCAATTGGATTCCCTTTGTTTTTCAAAATAAAATTTGCTTATGGCAAAAAAAAAAAACCCAAACAAAAAAACAACAACAAAAAAAAAAAACCAAAAAACTTTTCATCAAATAGTTTTAAATGCCAGTTCCCTGCAGCAGTTACTATTAATAGTTAGATGTGTGGCACCATCATTGTTCAGCCTGTGCAAAGCATATTCAGAGCTGAAAGTGATTTGGAGAGCAAAGTTTCAAAGGTGACAGGTGTTCATATCTCATCAAAAACCCCACTGCTCTTCTGTTCTGTGAATTTTTTACTCCTATCTTGATTCTAATATATATTCTAGAAATCTGCTGTGTCTCAAAATACCACTGAAGCACCTCATGAGAGTCCTCACAAAAAGACTCTGGTACATCACGGATGCTATGTTAATATGTAGAAGAGAAAGATATGGAAGACAGTTGTCACATACTACAAACTCTTAATGAGCTGAATGATTTCTTCTAAGGTGAGTTATGATAGGCATGAAATCTAGATTTTCCCCCTTTGTTATTTTAAAACATTTGTTATTGAGTGGATTGCATTTTTCAGTCTTAAGAAACTTCACAATCAAAGAAATAATCTGGAGCCCACTAATTGTCCATGAGCATAAAAACTCCTTTAAAATCTACTTGCAAGTGTCACATGTGATTGCTGTGAAATGGAATCTCTCATTCTTAATCCTGCCTACTACATTAGTTGCATTGGTTCACAGAGGAACAGAATCACAGAATGAGGCAGACTAATAGAAAACAATTTCTCTAATTTTTTTTCCTTAGAGCTGCTGACAGCATACAAAATGGTGTCTACTTTCTGCAGAGTTACATTTTAACTCTGCTGGCTTACAAAAGTAGCTTTAATTGATGTTTGATCTAGGGTCTTCTATTGCTGAGCTTGAGTTCCATCAGAATGAAAATTAAAGTAATGTATTTCTTTACAGCTGTATGTGTCACTTACCCTGATGTTAGAAAATTGTGACTTAAAAATCGGATTGAGAAGGAGCTTTACAATCCATATAGAACAACCCTCTGCTCAAGGTGGGATCCAATATGCTTTCTGGAATTCCCAATGCATGTCTGTCCAATCTGTTTTGGAGGTTCCACAGGCAATATAATGCAGCACTTCCACAGCTCTCACTGAGACAATTTTTCCCAATTCCAAACCTGTCCTTTCCCCCTGGCATGCACGACACACCCTTGAAAGAGGTAAAGACTTCCTTCTTCCTGTTTCATGCTCTTTGCCATGTCTTCCATTCACTTTTTTGCATCAAAGAATGCCTATCTTATAATAAATGTTTGGAATTAATTTTCCAAAGCTCTAATGCCACTTCTCAAACAAACAGAACAGAACAAAACTAAGATAGCTTTGATGTACTTATCCTATTACACCACTTCTTCTCACAGGTAAAGTGCTTAGCATATAATAATGTATAATTTTTTGACACCTGTAATTGACATCCTGGGACAATGTCTGGGCAATAAATTTAGAAGCACATAATGAAGAGCCTAAACTGGCACTACCGTTATGTAACCTTTAGCACTTCTAGCCTGCATTTATAACGAAATAATTGAAAAATTCTACCTGGGAATGTCATAAAGGAAACTAAGAAATATTAAGAACAACTTTTTTCAAGTAAAACTCTGAGCAGAGAACACAAAACTGAGGAAGTTATCGCCCTCCTGTTGATGCATGAGTTAAAGTGAAGATTTTGGTGGAAATTGAGAAGCATGGAGACTTAAGCTACAATGGTGACAGTGCTTTACCTAAGCTGAAGGAGGCAAGATAGACTTCAAAAAAAAAAAAAAAAAGAAAAAGCTTTTACTTATTCTATTGATTTCAAAATTCCTGAATAACTAGCTACATGTTCAGGTAAAATATTAATATTGACCACTAAAATGGATTCTGCAAGATCCTACAAGATACACAATATGGAATGAACATTCTAAACATCTATGCCCCAAATGAAGGGGGAATGAAAAAACCCAAAAACCATAAAGGTGAATGAACCCCTTGCATGCCATTTTTGTTGATATTTTTGTTAAAAATAATCACCTCTGCAAGCTTTGAGGTTAGAGCTTTTCAATATTAATGTGTTCTTAAAATCAAAATCTAGAAGTTTTTACATCTAAACTACTGATTTTACAGTTTTAACTGTCCAATTTTAATATTGACAGAAATATCTTATATAATAAATTAGACTCATCAGGAAGGTGATCAACCCCAAATTTAGTAAGGCATTAATTTTATTTATTTTAAACTAGATGTTTCCTTGACATTCAGTTACTGTAGTGCACTGATTATTCAAATAACTTTTCACTTGCGCAGCTTGAATTTACTCAAAAAACCCTCCAAGCTCATCTATTTAACCCATTTACTCTAACTTGAATTTTGTGCAGATATTACTACAATGAAAGGATAAGTGGCATCTGATAATAACTAACATGAAACACAGAATCCACAGGGTAAAAAGTGCTCTGCTGAGTGTTTGCTGCTGAAAAGAGAACTGTTGATGGACAAGAGACAGTCCCTGGAAAGTTGGCCAATAGCAGCTGTTAGTACTACAAACTAACCTTTATATAAAATGTGCATTTTATGATTCCTAGTATAGAAGATCAAAAATTAAATATAAGCAGGAACATAATTAAAGGATTAATGGCCAAAGCTTCTACATAAAGGAAGAGATTTCCAGAGGAAGAAAAAAAGTGAGCTATAAGCATTTTTTTAATGACTAGGCTTTAAAAAAACCCTCGAAAATATAAAAACAACAGCGCTCTTGTGCTGGAAAGGTCACATTAAACAATTCCACACTGACTCTATCCGCCTTAAGAACTAGGAACCGGTTTTACCTCCTTAACTTGCCAAGAAATGATTCTCAGCCTTGTGGGAAGAACCATGAATCAGAGTTCCTTGTTTTCAACAGGTAGTCAAAGGAAAAGGTTCACTTATTTAAAGTAGTTCACAAATACAATGCATTTGAGGAACACATTTATGGGTTGAACTGCCATACTTTACTTGTAGTCTCATGTAAGTTCAAGTGGCTATTTTAACACTCTACTATAAGGAATTTAATCTTCCTTAAAGAAATTCAGTTCTCTGTCTCTCTCCCCTCCCCCCATGAAGCACTTTCTTGGCTTGATGAAAATCCTTTCTTTCTCTCTCACCACAGATACATAAGTGAAATCCCCAGACTGTTGCAATAGTTCTTTTTTTAATAAACCATTAAAAAATTAGATGCTGGCAGGGAAAAATAGTAAACAACACCTTTTGTGAGTAGTCAGAGTGGGTTAGCCAGAGTATAAAGTGAAACCTTTGAGATTCAGAATGGCTGAGCCATCAGGGAGCTTCCAAACACTCTCTTTGGTAACAGATAGTAAGCTCTTCAGCTCAAACTGTGTTGTCATATGTTTTATTCATGGGACATCATAAGGGCCGCCAAACAGATTATCATGTTGACATCAGGCCTCCTCAGAGAGAGAAATTCTTTAATAGTTGAACTGGCAGGGTCAGTGAGTACAGAGATGCCTGCTGGGCAACCATGGAAGGAAGGAAGGAAGCAAGGAAGGAAGGAAGGAAGGAAGGAAGGAAGGAAGGAAATAAAACATTAAACTATTTAATGATGTCCTTCAGCAGTCAGAAATCAATATATTTTATCTCTTGCTGAAAAGGTTATATTAAGATTACATCATTTTAGTGGCATCATCCTTTTTCTGTGACGTGAATAATTGCAGAGGTGTGTGGAAAAAAACAGAGTCTCAAAAAGCAGAACTTCACTGGATCTGACAAACCTTTACTAATACTTATTTGTGATGTTGTGTTTAGTGATTTGGGTTCGTGTGTAATCAAAGTGCCACATGGTTTTCCTATTGTTTCTTGCTGAAGTAAATATGTTTTAGCAGGCACAAGGGCACAGAGCATTGGTTTTTTGTGCTTAAGACCCTAATTATAAAGCTGGATATAAGATAAAACAGGTCCAGCAGACACTAGTTATCTACAGCTGCATACATACACAGTCACTTCATTGTTTGTATTTTTGTATTAAGGAGGCAATATATGTAAACCTGGCAAAATGGGATAACTCTCATCAGTATTAACACATGAGGCATTTAAAGATTGTAAAGACTGGCTTGGTATTTGCTCTCACTTTCCCACTTTATAGAAAATGTTGTTAGTACCATTTAGATTTGAAGTTGGTACTCAACTGTTCATCTTTTTCAAACCCTCCATGTTCTTAAGAAAAATTGTTTTTTAAAGAGAGTAGCTCCAAAATTCCAACTCAGTTTTGCTCATTGGAGCTAAAATATGTCTACAGCTTTTTCTCATTCTGTCTAGGCAAATTCACTTTTCTCTGTCCACCTCCCCCATCCCAGTTTCTTTACTTCCTCTCCCCACAAACTTAACGGCAGCTCTTGAAACCAGCCTGCTGCCTTGAACTCATCATCTTGGGTATTTTCTACTTGCTTTCCTTTTTTAGTTCATCCAACTCAAGTTTCTACAAAATTTCAAGTGTAATGGCTTTTCTTTTATTCTTCTCTCTTGTTATTTCATTTACTTTTCCAATAGCTGCATGTCCCTTTACTTTTGAGGGTTTATAATTTTTTAATTTGGTTTTAATTTTTGTCCGTCTAAGTCTGATATTGTCTATTTCCCTCAACCAGACAACTGCTCTGTACTTACCTTCAGATGGTGCAAACATTTTAAGAGAATAAATGGATCATATAGGGGTGTAGAAGAAACTTAAGAGTTAAGATGGGATGAACGGGTGTTTTGGGAGTTGTGTAACTATTCAGAGCATTGGGTTATTTTCTATGTTGTGACACACAGTTTATGTATAATCTTTACTCCAATGCTTAGCCTTTCTGTACTTTCTGTCTCCTCTCCTAAAATGTGAAAAGCAGTTCTTCCCTCATACACTGTTTTAAGAAAAATGCATTAAAAAATGAAATGGACAGGTAGAACAATATTTTAAGTACCTCAAGATTTGCACTAAAGCTTGGTTTGTTTAATTTAAAAGTTAAGTAGAGCTATACTTATTCATTTGGAACAGGAATTACCTCTAAATTTTAGTCAAGCAATATCAGAAACAAGAAAAAAAATTGAAGTTCATAGAAATAAAGGCAAATTGAGACTGTCCTTCAGGGAAGAGATGCCTGAGTTGTGCCTATGGCCATGGGCACGGAGGGAGGGAGACACTGGCTTAAAGATCTGTGAATAGCACGAATATGAAGCAATGGCATGCCAATAGCTACAGCAAATGTTTGTAAATTGAAATACTGTTTTACTTTGGAGAGATCTGCTTATTAATTCACAAACAGCAGACGTACTTCACTGGGCATACAGCTTCTATTTCCCCATTATGCACAGATTCATGGCTCAGTACCTAACATGCTGGCAGATGAAAACATTTTGAAAAAATATTTTTTATACATTCTGTTGTGTTAAATTCAGTTACATGGCATCCGATTAGGCTGCTGGAAGCTAGAGTGATGAATTGCAAGAAAACATGATGACACATAACAAGCTGCAGCAAACTTGGCCAGAGTGTAAGAAATATGAATGAGGCAGTGAGTATAAAGATACAAAGGTACAAATCCAAATAATCAACTACATCTAAGTGGCACACCACACAGCATGGGGGGCAATACTGGAAATGTTTATTTCTTTGGTCCTTAAATTTTCCATTTTGGTCTTATAACTTTGAATAAGGAATAGCTCATGAAGGCAACAAGGAATTGAAACAGCAGCTGGCAATTGGTGAGACATAGAGAAGCTTTGATTCCTTCACTACGTGTCAGGAGGAAGGATGCTTTATGGGGACCATGAGGCTACCACTGGGACACCAAACTGAACAGGGCTTGTTGCCCTGAATCTTTCTCATGTTATATTGAAAAGACTGGTGAAAAATTGCTGCTGTGCACGTTCCAGAGTGTATATCTATCAAAAAAAGTCAGCAAAATTTGGACTGCATTTTCCCTCTCAATTTGTGTTTCAGGCATTACACTATATTTGGAGTATGAACAGTACCTTGGACTTTTTTAGAGTGCAGTATGTTTAGCCTGACAGTGTATATGAAGCAAACACCTGCCTATTTGAAGAGAAAGTGGATTTAGGAATGATGGAATAGGCTCCTGTGGTGTCCTTTGTTTAGTTTATTTATTTATATTTACCAATGAGGCAAAAGGCTTACAAACCATAGGTTTCCTGGTCTCCAAAGACAGGCATAGTATATTTTATAGCCAAAGGAAGGCATAACTGCTATATTTTTCTGTAATTCGAAGAACCTTCGTATTCTGCACTTTGTATATCATTTCAGACACTGAAAAATTTCACATAGCTTTTGGACCTCTTTCTCAAGCCAGTAAGTAAATTCCCTTTACTACTCTGGGAAGCACTGTAAAAGGAAGAGGGAGAACAGAGGAACTTTATTATATTGTATCATCATAACTATTTGAAGAAATACAGATGGAGTATTACAAAAACATAAAGCAAAATGTGGGAGTGGGAAAAGAACTGTCTGTGCATATACATAATGCACATTAAGGGTGAAACCAACATGAGGGGAGAGAACTGCAGCACTAACACAACACCAGCCTTTGAGATAACACTGTATTTTAGCAAGTCACCAACTGCAGAAAGGCACTGACCAAACTTACAAATACTAAGGGTAAGTTCAACAACTACTTCAACTTTGCCTTTTAGTCTTAAGATATTGGATGCCTGCATCAGCTGACCAGAAAAGCATTGGTAGGAATGATGAAAGGGAATCTATACTATTAAAAAAACCCAAAAAACAAAACACCCTTGGATATCTCTGATACTATTCTGGCACAAGTTACATTTGGGGGCAGCTGCAATGCAAAATCACTGGATGTCAAAACCCTGAACAGATGGTAATTAAGAGAGGAAAGAAAAGGTCTGTTTTCTTTGGATTATTTTTTTCTCTTTCTTCCCTAACTTAGTTAATCCATATCTTGTTTGCTATTGTAATAAAAATATAAACACAGCAAAACTGAGGTAGTCAAGAATTTTATTTTATCAAGAATAAAAGACAAAGTCACCAATTTCTGGTGCAGCTGTGTATGGAATCCCTTTAAAGGCACCTTGGGGACTGATTTCAGGTGTGTTGAGAATCACTGTGGCTTCCAGTAAATGTCTGTATATTCTACATGTCCAACATAAAGGGAAAGGAAAGGGAAAATCCTAGCAAGAGGATTCTAGTATTCCTGTATTTTCTGGAAGCACCATCTAATATGTAAAAATAATATTATTTATTTGGATTAAAAGACATCATAATCCAGTGCTCAGTAGAAGATGCTCAGAAAAGAGTAACAATAAAACAGGCATCTAGCGCTGCCTCCCTACTATAATATTCCATCTCTCAGTCATCTGCTGTCACATATTCTGACTCAGTTCTTGGTGGATTTTATGAATTTGTCTAATTGCTTTTTGAATCCACAGAAATTCTATTATCTACAGCCCCCCAGAATTTTTTAGCTGCTATTATCTATTATTATGTATTGTTTGATTTTAACCTGCTATCTGACAATATAATCTGAAGCCTATTTTTCTTGTATTATGAGAGACAGTGAATAATTGTTCCCTAATCACCTTCTCCATGCTATTCTGATTTTATGGAGTTTTATTATATCCCTCATCAGTCATCTATCCCAGACTGAAAAGCATCTAGTTATTCTTTGTACTGAAAACAGTTCCACACTTCTGATCATCCTATCTCCCTTTCTCTGTAACTTCTTGGGTTCTAACTACAGTTACAAAAAGGGGAGGGAGGAGTGTGGGAAGGAAGGTTTCTAAAATATCGGGTTTGTGAGAGCACCATGAAGTAATGATTGTTCCTCTTCCTCTCTTAATAGTTTTTTCTCTCTACTGAGCGATGAGCTATGGTTTTAGTTTTGTTTTGCCTAATTTATTGGGTTTTCCTTTTTAATCTCTCCAGCTAGCTTTTGTAATTCCAAGATCTCTTTCCTCAGCAGCAATTGCTCAGCCATTTTGGAAGTTAGGAATGTTTTTCCTATATGCTCTTGAGCTGGGACACAGGAACAGGACTTTCAATATTTAAGATCTGTATGGATCTTTCATGATTTGTGGGATTTGTGGTTTCCCATTTACTGCTTAGAAAGAATAGAAGAAAGCAAAACAAACAGAAAAAGAAATCTCTGTGAAATGTAAGGAGCTTTTGTGGGTTTCCTATTACTTTAATACTATATTTAATATCAAAGAAATTAAGTAGCTGTCGGTCCAAGATGGGAAAATCAATTCTTATTTGACATTTAATTTGTACTTTTGAGATGCAATGTAACACTAGAAAAGTATAAAGGTTCTGACTTTCCTATTGGTTCATTTCAAAGCTTTGATTAAACTTTTCATTTTAAATAGTTTCAATTCTTTATTTGACATTTTTACCAAGGTTGCCAAATCTCTGACTGTTTTAAATGAGAAATGAGAATACAATGTCATTTCCTATCCATAGATCCCAGGTTTTTGAACAACATTTCCTTGGAATGTGCATCAACATTTCACTAGAAATTCACAATGTAAAGGATTTGAAGAGACAGCAAAGTCATAATACAAGTATTAGACCAGCTGTATTCAGCATCTCATCCTGTATCAAATTCAGACTGTTTGCAAGACGAGGAATTTTTTTTACTCTTCCATGAAAAAGGCTGAACAGTCCTATTCTGTGGAACAAAGAAACACAGGAAGGCCATGCAATGTAACTGAAAGCACAATTAAGCCCTTTCCAGTGAAAGCACAACAGATAATGAAGCTTCATATCTTTGTTAAACTGTGCACTCTACATTTTTTTTCTATGCCTATTACTACTTCTTTCTGTATTTGCCTTTAGAAACACCACTACATGCTGTAAATATCCCCACAACCACATGTTAGTGGCTGCAACTCAGCAATGAAGTCATGTTCTCTGGTCTGGAGCTGAAACAAGATCTAAACTTATTCCCACTGACAGCAGTAAAAATACTTACAATGGAAAATATACTGTTAAAATTAGTGTTCCTTTAAGTATCAATTGCATTATTTCATAACTGAACTTACTTAGTCATGAATAAAGCCGGATACTGCAAATATTTATAACTAAATGGTGTGCTGGCAGCAATCTGTCAAAGTGGAATGAGCAGGACCACTGCCATGAGTAAGTGTTGCATGAGGAATGAGTGTTGGCCTAAGCAAGGCTTCATTCCTGTCACAGGGATCTAGACAAGAGGGGGCTGATCTGGAAGGAAGGCTGCACTTTGTCTCCTTGCCTCTCTGCTCTGGGGTGCCCAGTCACCCCTCTGGCTGCTCGTGGCTCCTGCCCTGCCCGTGCTGGCACCGTGCAAGGACAGGGCAGGGCTGCCTCCATCCTGCTGAGGGGCTGGGGCAGCAATGGAAAGCAAATGTTGCCTTGAGAGGGGAGCCACGTATTCATTTTGATAGGTAATTATAGATGACTGCTGTGACTAACATTTTAAATATGTGACAGAGTTGGGATTGTGAATAAATGCTTTAATGTAAATGGGTTTGGTAAATTCTCTCAGACAAATATGCTTTTGTTCTCTCCATACAGCACCGAGCACAACACGGCCCTACTCCTTCTTTAACTTCTCCAGTGTAATGCAAGTAATAAATAACAATTTATGCTCATGGGAGGATTTAGTAGTTAGGACATCTTGTTTATTACCTTACAGTATACATAATTCAAGCTTTATTTTTGTTACTTTTTTTTTTTATTTTTAGTAGACTACTTTTCCATCTTCTTCAATCAGAAGTCAATAAACTACACTTTTGTCCTATGTCTAAGTTGTCAGGGTCTCTAAGAGAAAATATGTTTTAAAGGAGTAGGAGTTAATGGTCACTCCTGCACCATAAATTGCATTGGCAGACACACTAGTAAGCTTGTAGAAGCAAAGATGGCTTTCTCCTTGAAAGCTCTAATGAGACTGGGGAATAATATACAATCTGTGATTCAGGTACACTGCACTGCAAATTCAGGAGCTTTTAAACAAGTTATAATGCTTAATAATACTGAAAATACATTCCATCCCTGGAAATACATTCCATCTGCTTCTTTTCTAAACCCAGCGAGATAAATACTTGTTATATTTGTGAAATTTGAATTGAATTTGAATTATTTAACTGCCTTTGATTTCTATTGCTTTCAAAACACTAACGATTATTTGATACATGTGAAAGCAAATGCCCTCAAGGATTTGCCCCTTGAGTCTTGAACTCAACCACAATGGATAAAAAGGAAAGACACCAAAATCTCCTGGAAACTTCTTGTCCATTTTCAAGTAACAGATTTTAACTCAGCTACTACAAATCTTTGTAATTCACATCATTATCATTAAGCATCATAAGTCTCTCAAGAAACAGCCAATAGTGGTATAACAGTTTAATTTTATCTGATGTGCTTTCAGACTGTGTAGGCATCTGCTGATAGAAGAAAACTTGCAAGGAAGGAAAGAATGAATCTTAATACTTCATTGATGTACTCTGGGAATGTCTTTTAAAAGGAGTAAAACAACTTAGGACTGGACTTTTTCTAAACAATTAAATGAGTCTCACTTCTCAAGACTAAACTTTGACAGATATGTAGTTTTATTCTTACCACCATATTCTTTAATGTAGTTTTATTCTTGCTACTGTATTCTTTAAAGCCTGCACAAAACTGATGGATGGGCAGAAATCATAGCCCTGGAAATAACTCAATATGTGTATTAACCCTCAACAGAACAAGGCTGATTTAGTCTGTAACCTGCTCACAGCCAGTGCAACCAAATTATTTCTTTTATTCTTCCTGATCTTTAGAGAGGATCAGACACTTCTGGATATTACAGCAGTTGTAGTGATTAAGGCCTGGAAGCAGTTAGTGACTGCATATCTCCTTAGTGTCAGTCTTGTAACTTTACTCTTTTTTCAAGATGTAAATGTACATTCAACTACTCAGAATCTGTTATGCTTTCCATACTACTGGGTCTTACTTTATAAAAGTATTGCAAAGTATTTTCCAGTAATTAAAGTGTAAGAATTTAAACAAGATAAAATTAACTCTTAGAGGAAACAATGAAAATTGAAATCTAAATAGTTGAAACGTATAAAATAAATATATAACATAAATAAATATTGATTACTTTTTTAAAAAAGAAATTATAATTTGAAAATCTTAAAACATAAAATTCTGCTATTTTCATTGGAAAATTAAGTTTAACTCAAGAACAACAACTTTTATTAGGAAATATGAGATTAAAACACCGTGAATTTACAGTTGCTATTCTAAAATAAATGACATGAAAATTATATTGCCAGTCTCAAATTTGAACAAAAATGTTTTCTTGCAATCAGTGTTTCCTTTTATCTTGACAAGTTCAGAGCTTCAAAAATTTGACAAATCTCTTATCCATGCAAATCCTCAGGGTGCTCTAGTTTTGTAGTTTGATCCTTAAAATTGCTCAACCTTATTAAAACAGGAGTTTATAAATGGTTGACTATTTTTATGAGAGGTGTAGAGGTGTAGATACAGCTCTATACTGTGTAGCAGCATTCTTTAGTCCAAGCTAACAGAAAACTAAAGCATTACTGCAATATTACAGCCTCAGTTTTATAGTTCTGGGTTTGACTGAGGTATAGAATTATTACAGAATGGAAATCTTTCTGCCATTCATGGCTTTTACCTTGCAGTAAAAGATGCTGTCTATTTGGCCTAGTCAGTGATACCGGGAGCTATTGCCAACAAATGTCATCATTGGGAACTGTTTCACCAACTTCTTGGAAAAGGATAGTAGTCCATCTTGCCTCATAATTCCTACTTTCAAATACTGCTGTTTATTATCCTCTCATTTTGAAATATGATTATATAAAACCTGTTATCTGCTACTTGCCACTATTAGAAGAAAATATTTCAGAGTCGTAACTCAAGAAGTACCAGATTATACCGATTTTCAACTGCTGAGAGCCACATATCCTGTGTAACAAACTCTGACCATTCAGTGCCTTTTAAGTCAGATATACCACTAATGAACTTAAAAGACCTGGAAACAAACTTTGGAAATTAGAAACATTTTATTTTATTATTCTCTTGCCACATTCTGAAGAATTAGGCTTATTAGCTGTCTTGAAACTAGAGCAGAGCTCTTAGTCCAGTTACCTCAATGTGTCAGCTTTTGCAGGACATTTGCATATGGAAAAGAGGTGGCCGGTAATTGTGAGGAAAACTGTTACTGATTGTCAAAAAGATTCAGAAAAGAGAAAAAAGCAACACGGTACCCTCAGTCAAGGATGTCTGTTCTTTAAAGTCCAACATACAGTAATGAGAATTAAAAGCCCCTTGGATTCATATATATTTGTTTCAGGACACTGAGTACAAACATGCCTTTTATCACCTTTAACAAAGCAGGACATGCATTACCTTTCACTCAATTCAAGCTGTCCTCCTGCCACCTCTTGGGTTCACAGGTCCACGACAAAACCTACAGCAGATGGAACACGGAGCAGAGCTCCCCTGCCACCCTCTCACACCTCAGCTCTGATTGACTTTGTGAAGTTAATTCCAGTTGCTGAGTTACTGAATAGGCCTTTGTGAGCCATCACATCACCAGTGATCTGGTGCAGCATTTTATTTTATGATGGAGATGGGCATGGATAGAGTTTTGTGTAGTCATTGTGAGAGGCTCTTACACAACAGTTAAGAATCCTTTCTCAGGACACTAGTGGAAGATAATCTGCAGTGATTTGAATTTTACACAAGTTTTCTAAAAAGTCTCCAGTTGACATAATAAATTAATTCTCTTCACTCTAGCAGGATAATCTATCAGCAGAGCTCATTAGCATCTTCCAAAACAAAGCCTCTTCTAAAATCCTGTTGACATCCCTGAAATTTACTGCAAATCATATCATCCTATTTTAGAAAACAGTACTGGAAAGGACCTCTGGAGGTTAATCTGATCCACAGAACTCGACAGCCTGCAGACCAGTGGTGAGCTGCAGGACTGCTGCCTGTGCCAGCTAGCAGGAGCTGCCTCCCAGTTGTTATCAAATGCCTCCCGGCAGGCAGAGCCAAAACCTGGCTCCTGACTGCTGTCAATACCTGCAGGCAGGCATAATCGGGAGCTGGCTTCCCACTGCTGGCAGACACAGCTGGGAATCCATATTTGTCATTATTCCAGTGAAATGAAGATACAGTTTTTAAATAACAAAGTATATTTTACTCTGAATTTTAAGTACTTTATTTATTGCCCTTCTTCCCCAGATGGGGAATAAGAGCTGGAGACAAGATAGTCCATGGACATTTTTGAAGAAGGATGGATGATCTACAGATGACTACAAAATACTGTGAAAAACAGAACGAGACTTTCTCACTGCCAAAGGCAGGATAAATACAGCATGCATCAATCTTGCTTCTAAATTTGAAGGCGATTAATTCTTTATATTAAAAAAAAAATCATAGACATAATTTTATTTCCAGTAAAATAGCTAACCATTCTTACTACACTTGATGCAAATTTTCATGGCATTTAGTGATACTTTTTTAAAGTATCACTAAAAAAAGACCCCTCAAAAAGCAGAACAGGACAACTTTTGGAATAGAAATTACTCCAAACTCTATGAGAAAACCTAGTTATGAGAGAAAGTAATAACTTACTTTTTGCTAAGGAAGAAATTATATGCTTGAAACTTTGTTCAGCCTTTCACTGAGGTCTGACATGATGACTTCCAGTTTACAGAATCAAAAGGTTCCTATGCAAAAACTGATGAAATACCATATTGTTCCAAAATCAAACTGAGAACTTTCAAAACTACATTTCTGCCTGATTTGGTTTACTTTATGAGATGCAAATGTCACTTGGCCTTTCACATCCACTTTGGAAAGCAGCAGACATCACCACTCCCATGCAGTGCTACAAATCATCACACACCATGCCCTGGCTCTATTTTGGTCTGCTGCCTTTCTTTTTTCAGCACAAAAAGCTGAAAGGTTTCCTTAAGACTCTATGTTATATAATGGAGGTAATTGCTGTCTTTTCTTACCTTGTATTTGGGCTTTGGCTGAGAAAGATATTGGGGGACAATTCTGAAATAAAATGCTTTTCTGGTAGGTCCTGCTGCCTTTCCTGGAAATAAAATGCAGGCGGTCCTGCATTCTTATTGTGTGTTTAGGTTGGGTCATTCTGTCCCATTCTTTCGAATATATTTTGTGTCACAGTTTGCTTTCCTAATGTGCACCAGGCCTGTGACAGTGGCCATAGTATCAGAGTAACAGCTTTAATGTGGTCTTAGGATTATTATTAATGCTACTACTACTATCATTGCTATTACTAGTAGTTGTCATATTATTAGAAAATTAACTATGCTAGGGAAAATTTGTATTTGATGCTTTGTTTCTATTCAGGTGCTTGGCTTTGGTTAGAGAGCAATGTTTATGTTTTCAAACCCATGTCATGTGTTGATAAAATTAAAAAGTAAATGTCTACACTCAAGTGTCACTTTTAAAAAGAAGATTAATTGAAATGCATTATTTCACATCTGGAATTCTGCCTTTATCCTTGAAAAATCAGTTAACATTAAAACAACAACTCAAATATTGCTCATGTTACCAAATGCTGTTCCTGTCTATTGCTCCAGTATATGACTAAAATTAAAATTAATATCCAGTCATTCTGAAGCAAGATGGGACAATTGTGAGCTTTTACCTCAGAAGTTACTTTAGTTTAGTTTCTTCTTTAGAAACTGTTTGCATCATAAAATATAACTACATCAAACAATCCCATAATGTTTTGTTTGTGGCATATTTATGCCTGCATGTGATCAAGTTAATTGCTAGGTGACCAGAGACACAGCACTTGGAGGGGATTTAGGATAAAAAAAAACAAAACATTTTGCCTTTGTGTTTGAACCCCAGACCAGTGTAAAAAAATCCCAGTGACAAACAAAACACATCTCTGACACAAAAACGAAGACACATTCCTGCCTGAAATTAACTGTGAACACATTAAGATTCAATTAATTTTAAAAAAATGGAGAGCAGAGGAGCAGAGGGGGAGGTGTTGAAGACACAGAATTTTTCTTGGGGAAAATGACTTTGGCAATCCTGTTACAATAATTCTTGTTTAGCCAAAGACTTGTCCAAGCATGAACCAACCGGAGATAGTTTGCAAGAACAGTGATAAGGAATAGGTAAGGATTTCAACAGAGCTACTCAATATACTACTCAGGTGACCACTTTCAGTTGCTAAAAATTTACTGATGACACTTTTATTTTTCCATTTTGCCATTTCAATCCTAAAATACCAATATAAATCTGTGAACAATTAAATGCACCCTTTCCACAGATATTTCCCCTAATCCAGAGAAATAAATTCAGATATATGATATAGCACACATTGCAGCTGAGTTCCCTAACTTACATAACATTTTAAAAGAAAAGCAGAGTAAAAGTGACATGACAGCTCTTTGAGGTCATGGCCCAGTATGTTGATCCTACTATATTTAAAGGGTAAGGTTGGGTCACTAACTAAATAAGAGCAGCACTGAAGATTTTTTTTTGTTGTCATTCATTTTGGTCTTGATGACCCCATCAGAGGTCTCACTTATTAAAGTGTGTTTGTGTATGGAGGCAGGTCCAGAGGGAATCTCTTAGATTATGCTCTTAGAAAAAAAACACTGCTTAAGGAAACATCGTGATGCCATTGAAGCTTCATTCTAACCTGGTGCACAACCAATACAGTCACTAATTAAATAGATGGCTCTGTCCTGAAAAGAAGCAAGAAGCTGGTATTGTTGCGTGGAATGGGAACAATATTATCATTTTGCTCTACGCGTTCCTGAAAATTACAAAAAAACTAAACATACAGGTTTAAAAGACATAAAACATTCTTATTATTGTCTAATATTCCAGCCAACAAAGAACAGATATTTATTTCAATATGTATGACATATCAGAAGATATATGAAGGTATAATGCCTTTTGACATTCATATTCACCTTCATGTGAATTAGAGGTACCCTGCGACTACTGGTGTTAATTCCATTTGTAATATTTCCCCCTGTTTTTTCACTGGAACCTGCATGCAACTTCCTCTTTCTTACTCATAAATAAATTAAAGAGGGGGTGAAATGCAAATTAATTGCACGTTATTTAGTTACAAAACTTTATTTAAATGACAGAGACTTAGAGAGTTTAGGAGAGCTGGGAAACAGATCTGGAAAACAAGACAAAACCATCCTCAGTAATGAAAACTCAAAATTCAAATACTTAAGGGAAATAATCTCAAAAACAAATATACTATGGAAGGAAGATAGTGTTTGGAAAGCACTAAAAAAGAGAAAGACTGAGGACTAGTAGTGAACAGCAAATTAAATAAGGGCTTGCAATGTGATACAGCACTAGGAAAACAAACAAATGTGGTTTTGGCTGGCCTATACAAAGGGATCACATTCAAAGTGATGTAGTAGAACTGTATCAGAGGAGAAAAGCATTTGTGACTATGCTGTAGAAAATAATGTATTAACGTAGGAGTATACAAGGTGATTTACTGTGTTAAAATTCAAAGCTATGTGAATAGGTGCAGCTTCACAAAATTTAATAAAAATGTACCTCCTTTTTCTAGACCTCAATTTGATTCACTTTGTTCATTAATTCTGTGCCTTCTTCATTCCCATAAATTTACTGGACTCCTTGGAACTTATCCTGATGGTTTAAGAAGACTGCTACGTTGGAGACCAGCAGGTCAGTGAATTGCTTTCCACTTCTATTCTTAGTCCCATTCCCACTTTATGAGCACACAGATCCTGCCTGCACTCCTGGCTGCTGCTCTAAGGTAGACACGTGCAATCAGAATTCCAGCAAAACAATTTGCTTGATCTTTAGCTCTTTTGTTCTGAAAAGTTCCAGTCATATGACATTATTTATAGGGAATTTCTGAAAGCTTCTTATACCATTTTCACATGACAATCCCCTGCTTAGGCTTGTAGCTGCAAGGATTCAGGAAAGAAGCACAGGAATGGCTTCAGCATTCTTTCAGTGTGGAAAACAGACCTGGTGACACAACGGCTACAGAAAGGCTGAGGCTGGGCTGTGAACTTCTCTGGCTTTGCTCTGTCCTCAGTACACCTAAAACACCTCCTCTGCCAACCTGTGCCTCCTCTGCTAAGCTACAGCTGCACGTGAACAGTGCAAAGTACCAGGGCTGCTGCGCTAGGAGGTTCTGCCTGTATATCACTGAATTTGTCCTCTTCACTCACTTTATATCAGTGAAAATGCTTTACAACATGCTGGGCAGTAGAGGAACAGGCCAAGTGTTTGCAGTTTGGGAGCACTAAACCTGCACACTGCTGCAGGACCCCTGTCCCCAGCTAGGCTTTCATAGTTTTGGCCAAGACACCAGTGGTCTCACCAGTTTGGAGGGAAATGAGCAAGTTAATTGCTAACAGCACAAGGAAAACAAGAATAAAAGAGTCTGCAATCTACTATAATTAAAAGTAAACCCCAACAACCTATCTGCTCTGTTAGACAGGGTAAGCATGTGCAAGGCCAGTGCTCAGTGCTCTTAGGTAAACAAACAAACAAATTCACAAACACAGAACAGATGTTTGATTCATAGAAACTTTAAACTGGTGGGGTCACTGCTTGGATGTCTGCCACTTTCCATGTGGCAGTATATAAATAAGGCACAGAGCCTGCAATCTTTATAAAAATCTATATAGCCTAGACAGAGGAATGGGCTACAAATTCGTAGCCCAGGGAAATTTGCTGATGGCATAGAGCATGGTAGCATACCATGAAGAAAGAACTCATTTCAAGTTTAAATAAAAGTTTTTTAATTTGCAGAACAAGTTGGCTGCTGTCTGTCCTGTATGAGTCTTTCAAGGTAATAAACAAATATAGTGTATACACAGGTGACTGCAGTGGAATTACAGTGGGATTATTTGGAAAGAAATTGTAAGAGGGGGATCTTTTCATCAAATATCAGTTAAATGTGGAGAAGCATTTAAAGAGAAGAAGAAAATCCACCAGGAGAATTCACTACACAGGTGAAAGAGTTGAATGAGTGTTTTTCAGAGCTCTGAGCCAAGGTAGAAATGTCTGCTTTTACTTCTAAATCCCTTTCCCAACAAGCTGTTTTAGCACTTGGGAAGGCACAAAGAAGGAACAGAAAGATAGAGAGGATGATGACAAGCTATAAATCTCAAAGCTTAAATTAAGTGGTAGGGCTAGAAATACAGTACAGTGCGTCACTTGTTATGGTGTGACAAATGGTGCTCCATTTGCTAAAGTCATTTACAACTGGCCATTAATAAAGGGGCTGGGACAGGGGATGCCACTTGCAAAAGTTGTAAAAGGAAAGTGATTAAAAGTAGTGGAAGTCTGAGTGTACACTTCACTGTATTGGCCAAGAAAGAATTTAATTCTTACCCTTAAACATAAACATTTTACTGATAATGTGAACTGCTCCCCCTAGGATTTTAAAATCTAACCATAACAGACAATACTCCAGATGTGTTGTACGGAGAAATTACTGGGAAAACCTTAACACAAAGTAGTTATGGAAGAAGCTTTGCACTTTTATTGTAAGACAGAGGTTTGTGGAACATCCTCCTAAGAGGTTTATCAAACCCGTTCATAAAACAAACCCTAGATATGATCTCAGTGGAAATCTAATCACCTTTCCCAGTGCAAGAGCTTAGATGTGCACACCCTTCACCTGATTTCCTCTTGTTTCTCTTTCCCTCCATAACGTGGAAATAAGAATTAAAGACTTCTCATCCTGATGCTTAAAGAGGTCACAATATATTTCTTCTTTTTCCTTATCAGTCTCTTCAATATCGTATACCCAGATTTTTGGTATACACTGGTAATGCCTCTTATTACAAATTATTTTGCTAGATTCTTAATTAAAAAAAAAGGGGTTTTGATAGAAAAAAAAAAAGTGGACCCCCCCCAAGATCTTTTATCTAATTCCCTCTCAGAGATACAGTACCTTCTGAAAAGGATATAAGCAGAGGAAAAAGCATGAGCCCAATTCCCCACATACCAGAGACTCATGAAATCATTTCACTCACACTGGAGACTTTGTCTGTGGTCATAGATCATTTCACCTGTTGCTTCTCTGGAACACCAGTTCTGAATCTGTTTATCCCATAATTTTAATTCAATAGTCTACTAATACTGAGCATTAAGTGGCTGTAAATGTTATGGGTGCCCATCTCCACCGCTCCGTTAAAGTTGGATTTGAGTATAAACCTCTAACTTTTGGAGTCCAAACAGACATACAAGCTACAAAATAACAGGAAAACCCTGCACTAGTTTCACTGGAAGCTTTTATTTGGGAAACGGGAGAATGCCACTTTTACACGAATGAGAAGCAATGCTTACTAGTATAGACAATACACACAACTTGTGAGCTACATAAAAAATAAATCACCTTAAATTGTAACACCAGGGTTATTGGTACATTATTAGAAACAACGTATGTATTTTTAACTATAAAACAGGTGTTAAAAAGGGGACAAAAACTATCATAAGCTGTTCTGTTTGAATAATGTATTTCTTTTAAATTAATGCACATAGTTTATACATCATTGAGCTGCACTTTGCTCTATTCCAGGGAAACTGAACTTCTTTCCTGATCACCCAGAGAGGAGGTGCATTAGTATTCACATTGCTCTGACATGGAACACTTTTGCATATGTCCCTGTCTTCCACATTATTGCTGGTAACCTTCCAATTATGATGATAATTGTAAGCAAACAACTTGAAACAAATGGTAAGAATTAGCAGAGCCAGACTGTGCCTGACTTTGTTTCTTTTATTTTTATGTTCATTTCAATGCTGTTTGGTCAGGATGGCATTTGATTTGAATTTATCAGTCTTGGAGGAAAACCAGCAGAAGCTAATGTTTTATCCAAATGCAGAAAAATAGGCATGTAATTACAAGTTGTTTCAATGCATTTATTTTTCAACAGGTAATTTGATACTCCTACTATTCAAGAATTAAGATGTCACAGATAAATAATCACAGCTCTTCAAGTTTGCCTCTCAAAAGTACTTCAAATCTTCTTATGCTTTTTATTTAGATTTCAAGTACATATATAATTATAAACTTGAACTTTAAAAATGTTATATAGATAAACTTTTGTAATGAAAATGAAGCTGGAGATAAAAGAGCAGTTAAAATAAATGGATGTTAAGGGGAATATTTATCAAAGTCTACATAACTGTAAAGGAGCTTTGTCAATATTCTGGTCTGCTACATTTGTATTTTTTTTCCCGAAGACTAGGCAACATATTGTCTGCATAGTGGAGTTTGCTTGTTAGCTTTGTTCAGGTTTTAAAGTACTGAGACCTGTAAATGTAAGGGGCTACTTTGCCACTATTCAGTAAAAAAACTGTTATGTCATAACTCTGATTTAAGATCTGTGTGCGTCATGGATAAATAACTGAAGGAAGTTTAGTGATGCTAAATACTAAAAAATGGAGAAGAGGAGACTAGGAAAATTTTGGTTCAGTTGATAAAAAAACAGGGAAGAGAGACTCACTCTAAATAGAAAAAGGAACTTGTAAATGTCAGGTTTAAAGCTGATCTTACTATAATAAAGAAAAATGTGTTGTTAAAGGGACTTCACCATTACTTTTTCTCAGAAATATTATTACTAGAACTTGTTCATTTAAATATCAAGAGCGACATGCAGACTGTCAGCAGTGTATAATACAAGCAGATACTACTAAAGACATTATGGTATCTGTATAAATTAAACTATGAGAGACTTTACATGATGGAGGGAAGAAGACCTGAAGGAATTTCAAACAATTTCCAAATATTTTTTTTTCTGGAGTAAAGTAATTCTTACGAATACTTTTGTGGCCTTAAAATGGCAGTATCCTCTAGCCTACATTTTTTTAGACAACAATGAGATGCTGAGATGACCTACCACAAAAAGTATAGTAAATAAATCCCTTTCATATTTTTCTACCAATACAAAGAGAAGTTGTAACAATATTACTGAGAGATGGACATGTTTCACAAATGAGCAAACAGATGCCAACTCAATTAAAACTTCAGCTGTGGGATGAAATTATATTAGAATTTGACATGCTGTACACAGAAGAAGAATTGTTTTTTGGTAAATATCACATATGTACATTTTGATAAGCCAAACTGATGGCAGACTGAAGTGTCAGTAAAAGCAAACTGAATTGTACAAAGTTTCTCAATTAGATTTGATCACCCTAATTTACTGAAATCTGATAGTGAACTTAGAGACATTTTTTTATTGAAAGCCCATGAGAGTACAATCCTATTCAGAACTCCTTCCCAATGCATTCTTTGTCTAAGAGTGCCTGACAATTTACAATCTACCTTCATATCAGGGACTATTGTTGAGGAAGAGGCTCGCTATTGTAGGTTGATAAAAGATCATCATGCTTTTGAAGCATGAAACTAAGAACCTAAAAAGACAATGAATGGAAGAGTATGTACAGAGGGATTAGAACACAGGTACAGCCATCACTTAAACCACATAGCTGGAAAGATGTTGTGAAACAATACGGGCTTGGATTGGCAGTGTTTATGCATCCATTAATGCATAAGTGGCAAGGAAAGAGAAGTACAAAGGTTTAGGTGTATAAACAGTAATCTACTAGATAATATAGGCAAATCAAAAGAAGCCAGCTTCTTAAGGAAAGTTATTCCTTGGGTAAAATTAAGTATTGGTAGTGATTTTAGACCTAATAAGTTAGATGTAATGGGAAAACATGGAAATTTAGAAAGAAAGTAAAATAAATGGGTTCAAGACTTAAATCAAAATAAGAGATATGCAAATTCCCTGAATACTGAACATCTAGATAATTATTTTTATATAATCTTTTTCTGCTCCCTACTTGCAGATGCTCAACTCTTTCTTTGTTTTCTGTAGTATGGCAGTTTTCAACTTAATGATACAAATCTTTAGTCATGACTCCAAAGTGTAGCTGTCAATATTTTTTGGTAAACTGAATGTCCATCTAAAAAGGGCCTGTATTTGAATAGTCTATATTCTTTCTTTTGGTTTTCAATTAGAACCACAACAGACATATTAATTACTTGAAAAGATCATATTACTTTCATCTCCTGGTGTCTTCCTATATATCGATATCTATCTTGACCTATCTTTCCTTTTTTAATCTTTCCAGATTAATCCAGGCTGTTGCATGCCCATATATGATGTGAAATACACAAAAATATTTTGAAAAGAAGACAACAGAAAACATTAGTCCTTAAAACTTAAAATCAACTTAGGAAAAAATAGGAATTGGGGCAGCTCCTTTAGCATTAGCAATGTTTTCTGATCTTTGATAGCTAAGAAGCTGCTACGATATTGCCATTTCACTACTGATAGTTCACTTGTTTCTTTATATTGAATGTTGCAGCAGAGGATTGCTTTGGCTGTGAACAAACAGCAATGCCTGTGAAATAGCATTCATATAATGCGGCAGTGTATAGATTACAGAAGCTTAGTAGATGCAAATCCAAGTCTGTATTTTTTGAAGGAGGGCAAAAAGAAGAAAGAAAGAAAACGTAAAATACTGAACAGCAGGACTGCAGTGATTCATAACTTGCTCTCCACATGCTGTGACTTGTCACTGGTTGTTCATGACTTCAGCACAGTCTCTGGGGATTCACAAGAGTTTATGCATTAGCACAGCATTATTTCTGATCCTACTGAAAAGTGCACAGAAACGTACATGATTCAAGTCTTTGATTCCTTTCACACAGTAAAAAAATGTATCCAGAACCAAGTGAACTGCATACAAACTCCTGCAATCAGATGAGTATAGGCTGCATCCCTACTCCAGACAGGGGCAGGCAGGCTGTGGGAGTAAGCGTACAGTGCAGACCCTGAAGAAATGTAGAAATGGTTCTGTATATGGATTACCAAAAAGAAAATATGAGGACTTGTCTTGTAAATACACAGTCATGCTGCATGCTCAAACTTGCTATCTGGTAACAGCTATGGACAAAATCTTGTAAGTGTTAAGGATAAGTTACAAGAATCCTTCTGGAAGGATGGCACAGAATGATGCTTTTCATGCCGAAGCATTTCAGTTGCTTCACTGGAACAGTACACAGATGCAAACAGCTGGTAAGGTGAAGAAGAATGTGTGGGTGCAGGTTGAGAATGAAAAAGCAGGTCAAATATTATAAGTACGTGAAAAAACAGCTCTGTATCAACTCATCCTACCAGTAGAGACAACTAGTGGCTAATGTCCCAGATTCCCTCGTTAGCTGGCAGGGTAGGATAGACCCACTTTGGAGGTCCTGCTGATTAGGGGGAGTTTAAAGACTTGCATTTACTGAGGAAGGGATGCATTAAAAGAAGGAAGGAAAGAAAAAGGCTTTCCTCTTATCATCCTTCTGTCATCACCCACAGAAAGGAATTTGACCTTTTGATTGAGTTGTTTTCTTGCTTTGTTTAGTAGTGAATTGTCATTTGCAACGGGTCTCTGCCATCCATGACGTCCCTAAGCTCTCTCCTATAGAAATTTATGCTATGGAAGGAATGCACATCAGTAATAAAGATCAACAGGATTATGGTTACTTAATTGGACTCTGGCTAATAAAATTAACCAATAGATTTAAGAGAGTTTTTTGTTTTCTTTTGTTTATCATTACCAACAATATTTTCCCTCTGATTACATACCAGGGAAAAGCATTTCCTATTTTCCTAAGCTTTTAGTGAAGATTGCTTCTTTTTACATTTTGAATCTAAATTTTAGAACTGGAAATTCTTAATAAATGTTCGAATATAAATTAAGAAAAGTGATAGCTCCATTTTACAATACAAGCCAGTTTAGGGTTGCCTTATATTATCACAGTTTGATTAGAGTAACAATAAAAAAAACTCATAAAGTTTCCTCTTTGCTTTTAAAGTTTTGCCTCTTCAGGTTCTATCAGAGGAATTCCATATAAGAGAGCAAGGCTTAATAAGTCCTTGTCTCCTCTAATATTCACTTTTGCCCAACCCGTTTTGCATTTGTATACCACATTAATATACTTGCAGTTATTTGAATAGAAACTGTATTATGTATTTTGATTTCTGAGCAATAATTGGAAGTAACAACAGAATCTTAAGCAGTAACCCAGCTGTCTCCCAAGCATTATTAAGCCTAAAGAGTTATTGTGAATGCACAAAACTACAAAGGAATTGTAAAGAAATTATTTCATCTGTATATGATTTTAATCAAGCTTGGCTTGCTGTTAAAAGGCTTTTTTAATGAAGAATGCATTTCCCTTATGAGAGTCCCAACCGTGTAGTTCAGTATCAGCCAACCAAGGACTATTGCCATAACAATAGCTAGAGGGTTTACCACAAAAAAAAAAAAAAAAAGCCGCTGCTAAAAAAAACCCCACACAAAACAAAACAAAAACCCCCACAACCCTGCATTTCAGTCTGTTTCTGATCATTTATTTAGGGAATGGCAGACAACTAACAGACAAAAATAAATGAATTGATAATTAGCAAAAAGTCTGCATGGAAAAATAGAAGTTAAATAATATTTTATTAATATAGTTTTCAATCCAGTTATTTAATTAAAAGTATCAGCTCATCTGGGATTTTCTTCTTTTTCTACATCATTATTTCCACTACTATAAATTACTGATTATAATAGGTTAAGTCAAAGTCTTTGCTGCTAAATTTTTAAAAATTTAATATGTGAGTACTGGTTTTCTTATTTCTAATGAAAACCCAGAGAACTCATTTACAGAGCTATGAAAACACAAAAAGATTATTTTGACTAAAGCTGGTTGAAAACTGAAACAAATGTCTCTATCTTGTAATTTTAGGACATGCTCCTGCAAACATTAAAAACCCATAAAAGAATACTAACAAAACCAAATCCTGATTTTAATGGCATTAATAAAATGAAAACTTCTACATCTGTCTCAGTGTTTGCAGTCAGGATTGGTGCATTAGTGCCAAACTTTGAAAACTCCAACTCACACAAATTGTTGCTTTGAAGTTAATGAGATATTTGTATGAGTAGGGGCTACTCACTTGAGCCAGTGTTTTCTGGTTTGAGCCTTAGTCCTTTCTGTTGCCAAGTGTGCTTAAGTTTATAAGACCATCCATTTCAACACATTTTGTTTAGTTAAACTGAAGTACTTCATTTTTAAGGAAAAAGTTATATTGCCAAAAAGTATAAACAGGGCTAACTTTAACTAATATAAATATTTGAAAACCAGAACTTTTTGTAACATCTTATAGAAACAATCCTAATGCAGATGACAGAGGGAAAAGTGCTTTTATGGAACAGATAGTTCAGCTGAAGGATAGCACAGAGGAAATTTTAAAAATAAATATGAATAAAATTGTCTTCTAACATCCAGCATATTTTAACCCAGTTCAGAATATTTTTGCCTAACAATTAAATGTAAATGTTTTACATTTCCAGTTCTGCAGCATAATATTTAAACCTTAAGCCACTCTAATTAAGAGAAATCAATAAATTTATTCCTATTGCCAGCTTTAAAGTTTATTTGCTAATAAGCAACTGGACAAGGGATGTGTGAAATGAATAGCTAAAGAAAAACTCTGACAGCAAAAGAGAGGTCCAGAGGGTGAAGTTGGTTTATTAGGCACCGTTTGTCATGAATGGGTCTACTGCACGTACAAAAGCAAATCCCACTACCTTAGAAGATTAATTCTGAAGGAGGCACTCGTGGGTCAAAGTATACATAAGCGTGTGCCTAATCTCAGAGAAATCAGGCTATTTTCTCACAGCAATTAAGCAGAGGTCTAGGGTTTCACCCACAGTGTATTTAAACACAGGATACAATTAAACCCCAAAGTATTAATATCTGTGCTGTGCAAAATTGCCCAGGAAATAGATTTTGCACTCTTTCAAATGGAAAGCAAGGCAAATTAAGGAGGGTGACTTTATTTGAGTAAAAATTATCCTGAAACAAATGTAAGTCATTCATTTTTAACTGTTAATTCCTTATGTACACTTTTTTTCCCTTTCTTTTTCCTGCTCACGTAATTTATTCTGGAATGTGCAATGTTCAGTGGATATAAGCAATCAACACCATCTCATGAAAATAGTTTTGCTTTCAGGGCTAATATAATATCTACATGATAATGGTTAAAAAAAAGCATTTTAAATTTTTTTTGAACAAAAAGCTGCTCTGTACTTTAAGAAATCTTTAAGATCAAGGGGAAGAGTGACTGCAGCATCTTATTCAGCAAAAAGCCATTACAAAAGAGCTCTTTCCTCCTCCATGTCTACGGATTATTGAACAGTGTGAGTAAAAGGAACACAGTAACTTAAAGAAATTTAATGCCAATTTAAAATGCTTCTAGAGAAAGGGGAAAAAAATCCTCTAAAGATGCAACATAATTTTTATTGCACTTGAACTTCTCTACATAAATGTAGTAAGAATTAAATAATCATTTAAATAATCATTTTAAATAAACTCTTTTTCATCTCCCTAAGAATCCTCTCTAATTTTATGGTCTTTCACATTATTTAAAATATGATTCACTTTGGTCTATCTCTCACACCTACATAATCTATTTCACTCCCAAATCACTTTATAAAAATAAAAGCAGAAATCTTCCCCCTCACTGTAGACAACTGGCATATCCTACCAGAAAAACTGTTTATATACAAAGTAACACACTATACTCTGATATATCTCATCTCCTGTATTTTTACACTTAAAAATTGTTACACCTTTACTACCACAGCAATGTACATAATAATATAAACAAACTAATTCTAGATTTAAAATTTTCTATGTATTAAATTTGAAAAATTCTGTGAAAAATCATGGTACTTCAAGCTTTCAAATCAATTATGTGTTACACAGGATGCTAATAAATATTCTACACAGTCAAGTAACATGAGGGTATTTTTAAAAATAAACAAAAAAATTGCTTCTTACTGATCACATTGGTCAGCGAGAAACTATTTTAACCTTTAAAAATGCAGCACATCCCAAAACAAGTTGCTACTTAAATAAATGCTCTTCTTGAGCGCAAGTGACCTTTTAAATGATTATATCTCAGCACTTGCAACAAGAAGAATTTCACCTATCACCTTTACACTGTTGATGCGCTGCATTGGGTGAATCCATAACCTTTTCACAATATGTAACACACCGCAGAACACAAAATTACTCGCTAACTTTAATTAAATCCCTTTAGAAAAGTCCTGCTGACCTCTTTGGAAGAAATCTTACTAAATGAAAACAAAAAAGAAGCAAAATCCAAATCCCTCAACATCTGACAGCTCTAAATGAACCTCCAACCATTTCAGAAAATTATCTTTCTGAGCACTGAATAAGTTTGCTGCTCTGAATTTTTCATAGTAAGGGTTTTAGATAAATTTCAGTAAAGCTTAAAAAAAATCTTGTTTAAAACACATAACTCTGCTTTTCCAACAATCTCTAAGGGCCTGGTAGAAGCTTGGTGAAATCTTTGGAACATGCCTTCAAATAGTAATCTAGTTTAGTCCTCCAGATTCTGAACTTACAGAAAAGAATCCTAAACAAAAGAAAGAGAAAAAATATTTTCATCATTTTATTTTCTAAAGCTCCAGACTTTTTTTTCCTGTGAAAATACCAAAACAATAGATATAAAAGAACTCTGACTAACAAAACAAACAGCAAAACTGCTCCTGAACCAAATTCACTGTTTTCATATAAATGATTGTTGCTGGCATAGAGCTGTGACCTCTTTGCTCAGTACAAAATGACAACAATGATTTCAAACTTTAAATTAAGTTAGGAGCAAAATCAAACATAATATATGCTACCTTCAAAAGCCATGATTAATTTAAAGGGACACAAGAGTTTGCAAATTCTTTTTCACTCAGTTCAAGTTAAGGATCAGCACTCTAAACACAGTTAATGTTTTCTGATTATAGAAAAAGTGCAGTAAGCCTCTGCCTACACACGTGTGCAGTAAGAGTTGTTAAGCATGTGTTTAACATGAGCACACACTTCAAACCTGCAAGAGATACATTCCTTCAGCTACATGCAGCCTGAATTTATAAACACTTTGTAGTCATCTGCTGTAAGACAAAGGTGCTGAAGTTCACTTTTGATGCTGAGATGATGGTAATTATTTACTATGTTCTCTACAACATGAATTAAAGAGGAAACATAAATCGATGTGGTTTTATACTTAAAAAATCTTTATGAAGACTGGATTTTAAATGAAAAGTGTGACACGTTTTAAAGAACATTATTTGTTGCTGTCTGTACTGTATTTTTTTTTAATTCTGTTCGAGACAACGCTAGAGAGAAGCCTATTTATTTGAAATTAAATCTATTGCCATGGAAGCATGTATTAAAATTAAAAATAGCCCTCAATAATGAAAACAAATTTACAAAGGATTTTTCTTTTTTTTAATGGTCTGGGTTAATAAGCCAGTGATCTCAAAAAGGATTACAATCTCCTGATATAAAATAAAAATTAGTGTCCAATAATACACTGAAGTACTGGAACAAACAAAGAATTGGAGAGGCATAAGAAATATGGAACTTGCTGTGGCTTTCTCTAGACAAAGGAGATGAGTTATCTGATTGGTGTGTAATCACAAAGTTAAACAAACAGCAATAAGGCTAAACTAATTCACTGTCAAGTCGACATGTCATCCTAGCTGGTTCATTATGTGCATTTGTGACAAACAATACAGAAGAGACAACTGTACTGAATCAAATAACTTGCAACAGTTTACACTCCTATAAAACTATTTACATTTTGTCAAATGAATATTTATAACAAGTGGCTTTCCCTTCACAAACACTATAGCTCAAGCAGCTCCCATTCATTATCGTATTTAGGAAGTACAAACACTAATTCTGTGAATCAGCGGCACAGTCTGTTGTAACTTGCCAGAAAACAAGGCCAGCAATACTAATATAAAATCTAGGAGAAACGTGCTGTTGCCTCCAGTTTTTCAAATGTCCCAGCATTTTTATGTCTCCCAGTCACAGGAATTCAGTTTCAATATTCTATCTGCCCTTCAGCATAGCATGCCCCAATGAAACAGCCGGTGGAGTTTATTTTGCACTTTATCAATACAGTGTAAACCAGCATGTGCTTACCTCCATGGGGTTACTGAACCCAACTTGTCTGTGTGCACAGACAGCACTTTGGCCACAGATGTGACTGGTTAACTGTACAAGCAAGGAGGATAAATCCACACAACAATACTTCATTCACCAAGGAAATCTGCTGTGGATTACAGCTTCTCTATGGTTACGTCTGTTCTTAATTTACTGCTTTTATTCAGTTTTCAACCATAAATGAGCCCCTTATGAGGTATTCACTATGAAGAATTGACAACTCTTTTTATCTACTCGAAAAATATTTTTGGATAATAATTTATGGTTACGAAATATTTTAAGCAGTTTGAATAGTTACATTATATTCTTTCAGTACTTAATGATGCAGTATCCCCTATAAAAATGGAGACCTGGCCAATCTATCGATTTCACATATTTATAACAAAACCCAGCAGCCTTGGCCATACAGAAATACAAATTTTAAAACTGCATATATCATGGGAATGGCATTGTGGTTTTTTTAAAAAGCTATTAAACAGTATCTCATGAGGAAATCCTGGGCCAGATTTGTGACTAAGGGCCCTGTGGATGGGAATATAAAGAAGGCCTTTTTGCAGGCACAATATTTTGTTTATGGCCTCTTTTTTTTTTTTTTTAAGTTTGCGATAGATGTAGATTTTAAACAGTATTCAACAGAGAAATTGTGAAGCTGTCTGTTATGCTGGGGAGGGTTACTGCATTATTTATGTTTTATTTATGAAACCGAAATGTGAGCATGGGTATTTTAATCTTGTTTCACCATCAAAGATAGTCTCTCAATTTGTATGCTGAATTAATGTGCTATCTACTTCGTAAAAGCAATCTAAAGGGACTGATTAGCATTGGGCACTCGGTGATGCTCGGAGAAGAAGGTTGTGAGTAAGCAGAGCTGCCTAGGAAACGTGCTGCAAAGCCACTGGTGTGAAGGTCTGTTTGTCACACGCCGGTATCGTCCCTTCAACGGGCTCTGGCACGCGGCCGCAGAGGGACATCATCCATTGAAACTGTAACTGGCCATGGAGGAAGGCAGCAACGTGAATGACACTGAATGTTTTTTATTAATTGAGACAATAGCGATGAGGCTTTAAAAAACCTTCCAAGATGACAAAGTCCCCTTTGCATTATTTCAGATTAATTTAAAGTGTTGGCACACATAGCTTTACAACTTTATTCTTGGCAGAATATGAGTACTTTCAGACTCATTGATACTCAGGGATTCTTCACTATTACAGAGTAAACTCCCTGTAGATAAACAAAAGAAAACATTTGAATGAGGTACTTGCAGTGTTTTCCTCATTAGCAGCTACAGTGTCTTGAGCAGGGAATGAGTGTTTTGGGAAAAGAATTCTTGGCATTAACAAGAAAGGACATTGTTTTTACAGGCAAGAACACTTTATGGCTTTCTGATACATCCTATCACAATACCATATGTAATCCAAATAAAAAAATACAACTGAAAGCAAAATTAAGTGTTAGGGTACTTTAAAAGTAAGTGCACTTGTATATAAATACAGCAGAGAAATGCTGAACTGATTTTGGTTTGGTTGCTTTAAATATTGCCCCTGATGTTTTATGGATTCCAGTTCTTCCTTTGTTTGCTATTTAATTGCAACTGGTTTTGATTTCTTTATAAAAAAAGAAAATGCTTTGTTTAAGACTGAATATCCTCATTTTCATTTAGTGAATGCAGTAAGAATGTTAGGTGAAGGCAGACATTTTCTGCATGCATTTGAGATTCCCCTGGAGTGGCTGGATAAAACACTATGGCAGATACTCAGCTCTACAATCAGAGGGATTGTGCCAGCGAGTCTTTAGAGCTTTTTGAGCACAAAACTTCCCTGAGTTAGAGGTTACCTTTTAATGGTGTGTGCATGCGTGCAGCCACATTGGTGTGCTGGGACTGTCTCTGTGCTGTAACAATCTGGGTGCTTTCCTAATCTGCATTTATGAATGGAAGTTTTTAATTTAGCTAAAGTCAGTGGATAGCCCCAGGGCTACTATCAGTTATGTTTGGTACCATGATCCAAACTTAGCACTTACATCTCACTTATTATGTAGAGATGTAATGGATGGCAAAATCCCTAAAAGCTTGATGAGCCTGAGAACTCAGCAACTTCTTTTGCATGACAGATGCACATGTCAGAAGGCAAAAAAAATAGGAACACCAAAGCAGTAAAAGTTGCTGCTGTTCTGAAGTGCCAAATTGGCTTGAAAAGAGCCACCTGGATTTGTATTTTTGAACAGCATGTGCTGCCCCAAGAATCTGCATTACTTCTACTGCATACAAAGACAGGAAAGGAGTTCCCTCTAAAAACCAAATCCTTGGATTACTTGCATGTGCGCAGCAAGTCTGTGAGGTGCACACCACAGCCACCACACGGAAAAGCAAGAGCTGAAACTGCTGGTAGAACATAAAATGCTTCTATAGCCTTTGGATATTTTATAGATTTATGCCCACATAACTGAAATTGTGGAGAGGAGAAACACTGACACCTCAAAAGTAGCTAACAGCTCCTAACTGGCCATTTCAACAAAAATTTGAATGAGGTGAACACTTAATAATTAAGTTCCTTCTTTTTACTGTAAGGGCTACTGAATATCACACTGCTCCAAGCCATACAGCCATTTTTTTTCCCCCAAGGATTTCTGTTTCAGAAATAGGAAGCTAAATCACCTGTGTTTTCCAGCATAAATACTACAAATCACAATAATTTAATGCTACAGGTCTGAATCAAGCTGACAGTGGCAAGGACACTGCAATATAAGATCCCTACTCCACTGTGAATTCAACTTCTACTCACATGTCTTGCAGCTAAGAATGGATCTGTACTGGGACACCCAACCCAGGCAGCTGATCAAGCGTACTCCATCTGACCCATCTGGCACTGGAGCCAGCCTCTGCTCTTGCCTCATTTATATTTTAGATCAAGGTACTAATTTGAATTCTACTCCTCATTGTAGCACCTGTATTAACAGGTGCTAGTCAGAGGACCATTTAGCACTAAATTCTCCCAACAAATCACAAGCACAGAACTAGCTGTGCTAAACAGCTTCTTCTTCCCAAAAATCTTCAGCTCCTCAGGAGTCTACAAAATATACTAATTCTTCTTTGATGTGAGGGAATGCATTGTTAACTGAATGATAACACACAGAGAAGCAGAGGGGCTAAAATACCATCAAATTATTGACCTGATTTTTTTTCTTTACCTCTTTTCTCATATGTATATTTGCACTTAGGCAAATTGAATTTTGTCCAGCTGATCTGCTCTACAAGTCAACATGTAAAAATTAACAGTTTGCTTAATTAGAGTTTGCAAATTGAACCTCTGGAAATCAAAATTCATAGAAACATTCAGGTTGGAAAGGGCTTGGCAAGGTTGCTAAGTCTAAGTTACTGCTTAAAGCGGTCTCAAAACTGAATTTAGACCAAAAACTAAGAATTCAGCCTTTAGCAGGAATTTTGACTTGAATATCTATTCTCTTGGAGACACCCACAACCTCTCTGGACAAGCTGCTCTAAAGACCACTTATTTTCATAGCATGAGATAAAAAAATTCTTGCACCTATTGAAATCTTTCCTACAACAATTTATGACTGTTAACTCTCATGATGCTGCTGTACATCTCTGTAAAGAGTTTGGCCACATCTTTTCTGTAAAGTCATTGCAGATACTGGAAGGTTGCTGTCCCCTTGGAGATATCCCTTCTCTGGGGTAAATAAATCCCAGTTCTTCAGCCTCTCCTCACAGGCCAAGTGCTCCAGCTTCCGATCATTTTGTAGGCCTTCCACTGAATTTGATCCAGTTTTTCAATATTTGTCCTGTGGGGAAGTTCAAACCTTTTCTAGCAATGCTATTTAAGAGGAATAATCACTTCCCTTCCCTGTGCTCCTGGTTACACAACCCTTTCATGCTGTTACTTCTTACTACTGCCAGGACGACTGCCAACTCTGGTATAGACTCTTGTCCAGTGAGTTCCCACCTCCTCCCAGAGCTGCTGTGCAGCAGTCCATAGCTTAAGCTGATGCAGAACCATTCTTCCCAGGGCTAGGGCCTTGCATTTCTTCTTGATGAAATTAATTGAGTCCCATTGTCCCACTTCCCAGTATCTCAAAAAAACATAAAACTGATGGGCGTCTCCTCCTCCAGGTCAAGATATGGTGAAGATATAAACCAGTGCTAGTACAGGTCACAGAGGAACTACACTTCCCAAGAAGAGTAGTAACCATGGGCTATTACCTTTTGAGCTGGATGATCCAACCAGTTTTTCACCTTAGTAGTTCCCTCATTTAAACTGTGATGTTCCTACTTGGATGCAAGGGAAGTTGTTTTGAAACCCTTGCCAAGGGCATTGTAGATGACACTCATTATGCCCCCTCCACCTACACATCTACCTGTTTCATCACAGAGGGCAATCAGCTTGATAAGCATGATTTACCTTTGTACATTTCTGTTGCCTCTTTCAAATCACTCTCTTCTTCACATGCCCAAAATCTAGCATCACTCCATTGTTTTCTCAGGGACTGAAGCAAGGACAACCAGCCTAGACTTCCTTGGGTTGTCTTGGCTTGAAAATTGATAGGAATTTTGTCTTCCTGCAGTAATTAGTGACTTTTCTTGATCTCCACAACCTCTCAAATATGATGGATAAAGTCCAGCTCATCCACATGTTCTCTTAGCACTGCTGGATGCCTCCCAGCTGATCCTGCAGACTGGTATAGGTCAAGGTTTCTCAAGAGAACTCTGACTTGATCCTCTCCCACTACTGGTAGTTTCTGTCCTCCTTCAATCCTGTGCGTCTAGTCAGAGGCATGGGAGGCTTTGTCAGTGATCAGTGGAGCAATGAGTCTTAGCTGCACCTGTGTTACTATTTAGCAGCACCCATTTAGCACATTATCCCTTTTTACTTCTAATACAGCTCTAGAGGCTCTTGCTGAATTTGATATCCAGGTTAAATTCTAGCTTTACCTGCCAGTTTCAGTTCTAGCTGAGGTTTGGTTTTCCTAACATCTTCTCTGCTTGTCTAGGCAAGGCTTGGTATCCTCTTTTTCCCTTTGCATGTTTGCCTTTTGTCTATGTCCTTTTTGCACAGGAATTCAGTCACTAGAACATCCAATATGTTCTCCTGATAATTAACATTTTTCTGGGTGTTGGGATAAACACTGTTGTGCTTTGAGGAGGCAGTTCTTAAAAATCTGCCAGCTTTCCTGAGCACCTTTGTCTTTCAACACTCCCTTCCACAGGACCCCACCTATCAGTTCCCCAAAACAGTCTTGCCTCACGCAGCCTGACACTTTTCTTTGAAAAGCCACTAGAAACTACTTCATGCACTCCCCTGGCACCTTCTTCCATGCCTAGCCCCCCTAAAGAGCCTGTACCATTCACCCTAACTGCACCTCAGTCCTATCAGCCACTGCATCAGTCATCCCAAAGATGTTATGGCTCTGCAACCACACACTGAGCTCCAGCTCCTCCTGTTTATTTCCCAGGCTGTGTTCTTTGGGCACAGGCACTTGAGGTTGGCCCTCAGGGTGGGATTTAGCCTTTTTGATAGTTTGTCCTGTTAACCCACCCTACATAATAACTATAACCTCTGTTCCCTTACTTAACTATATGGTTGCTTTCTGATATCCCAGTCTACATAGTTTAAAGCCTTCCTCATCAGGTTGGCAAGCTTGTTGTAATTGTTTTTGCTTATAATCACTGCATGCAACAAGACGCAGCTGCCTTCTATTTCTTTCTTGAATTGTGTGTAACAGCATAACAAAGATCAGTTATGAATGTTGGACATCCTGATAACCAAGGAAGAATCTTTTTCTACATTAGTACAAATGTCAACAAAATCCCTTTGCTTTGCTATGAAATAACAAGCAGAGATGACATGGCTCAAGGGAAGGATGACTTTGCACCTATATAGGCTTCAGGCTGATGCAATGACTTCTTGATGTCACTGAGCAGCCCAAGAACAGGTCTGACAGGTTTCACAATTAGAATACTTCAGGATCAAAAAGTATAAAGATGACTTAAAATCCCCAAGCTATGCCAACTCCTTCTACAATTGAAGATCTGGTCCTATAAGCAAAGCATCCAGCTGTCAGTGTCAGGAGTCAACAAACCAGACTTAAAGTGTAAGCAGCTAAAACTGCACTAAAACAAAACATTCACATACTGAAATTAGGTATGTTTATTAGCAATAGATTCAGCACAAATGAGAAGGCAAGAGGGACAAGCTAAATGAATACCAGATTGCCCCTATCAGGGCAACAGAAAAGTGAACTGGTGTAGTTGGTGAGCAGCTGAAGCTTCAGTTTCAGAAAATGGATCTGGTTGTAAAGCAGAACTCCTGTTGTTTTGGCTGGCTCCTTTATATTCTAGATACAACAGCTTAATCCTAATAGGCACACATATCTTCACTGATAAATAAATGGAGCACTGGAATGCTGTATGCAATTCATTTTAGCTTGTGTCTGGGATATATTGCTAGCATGCAGTGTGTGGGGCTGTGCCAGATGGCAGGGTTGGCATCTGCAAAGTTGCTCAGTGGGCATCTCACTACTACTTTTCAGGAAGCAATGCACCAGTTCTTTCTAAGATTGAATTCTGGGAGAGAAATGGCTGCTGAAACTTATTCACCTGTGTTTTCATGGCTACGATCTGTAACATTCAACAACTTGGCAACAACTTCAGCACCTAAATATTAAAAAGAGCCAATCTTTTAGGCAAGTCTAGGATATTTTTGTAAATCAGATTTCAGATGACTAAGGGCATTTACCAACAGACTTCAGCAAATGTAATTGCAGAAAATTGCCAGATACCTTCTCCCACTGCTTGCTTTGCCCCTCTGCTGAGTACAAGGAATGGAATGCTTACGTGTTCTCAGCTGCTGAAATGCGAAGTCCCAGGGTTTAGATTAAAGGCACTTTGGTCAGCAGTTTAAAGCAAAGCCCTCAGACTGACATGACTGGGATGTGGGTGTGTGTCCCAACTTGCCTGCTCTCCAGTGGGAGCAGCAATCTCCAACAGTGGGGAAACAGTGGGAAATGATAACATCTCACCCAGCAGTTGTACTGCAAAGAGAATGCGTGCCAAAGACTTCAGCGCCAAAGGCTGAGTTGCTTAAAGATACACACAGTATGGGAATTTACAATACATCCACCTGAATATAAGGCCTTTGTCTTTCACTGAATCAACAAATATTTATGGAAAATGTCAGCAATTGCTTCTCTAGTTACTCAAGTGCCTTTAAAGAACTGGTTACACACCAAGTGTGGAAAATTACTAATGAGCAGACAAAATGACTTAGACCCTTTGAAAATGTTTCCCAAATGGTAGAGGGAAAAAATATTCCCATTTATGGATGGAACTCCCATTAGGGAATGGGAAGCAGAAAATAAGAGAAAAATTACATTCAAATAATTATTTTTGTGATTTCAAAGGAAAAGTGGATCTTAGTCAAAACTGAGATTGAAGGTATGGATAAGGGACAAACATGGAAACCTATTTTGAATTAAACTGCTAGTTGATTCTCGCCTTAAAAGTCCAAAAATGCTATGAGGTGCAGTGACTATAATTAATGGAAAGTAATTTGTAGATATCCAATCACATTTAAAAAAAAAAAAAAAGGCAAAACTAATCTCACAAACCTAAATGCAAAATAACAATTGAAAAATGTGTCCTTTAGACTTGAGATGAATTTAAATAAAAATGTGTATTGGATCTGCACATTAATAAAGCCTGTTAAGATCAGTAGAATAGTTTTTATTCATCTGTGCTTCATCAAGCAGGTTCACGACCTCTACAGAACTGCAGCAGCTCCCTCTGTTCTGAAAACCACATGGGGGAAGATGGTAAATATTATTTTCTGATTAGAAAATGTTACTGGAATTGTCATAGAGAAATATTTAATGTGGAGAGTGTGGTTCAGGAATTAAAACATACACAGCAGGAGAAAAAGCAGCATGGAGCAAATTTTACTCCTGGTGACAGGCAAGTAAAATTTAAGGATTGTCTATGACATTGAAAACAATGTGCCATAGTTATACAGTTATCACTGGGCTCATGAAGATACTTAAGCACCTGCCTAACTTAAACCATGTGAGGATTCTCATTGTTTTAGATGAGACAAAATGGGTATTTTAAATACAAGCAGATGATAAAATATCTTGCTGAATTGGTATTGGAGAACAATATAGTTGAGTGATTTTTGCCACTGTCAAATAAGCTACATCTAAATAACCAAATGTGTTAAATATCCACATCAATGACATTTGATGAGAAGCACAGGAAACACTTTGTGCAGAACATTATTCTAACATAATATATTAAATATGTGATGCAATACTTATTAAAAGCTCAATACACCAACTATGTCAGCAGTTCCTTTCCTGATTTCATTGCAGTTTGCAGGAGTATGTGTATCCATGTGTGCTTTACTAGTAACCAGCCTGCTTTACTCTTTTCGCAGATTACACACCAGCCTATCTTTGTAAATCTGAGAGCTAAGTGGGTTGGTTAAAATATAAAAAGGGAAGCATGGTGCTGTGTCTCTCATTAAAATCCCAAACATGACAAGGTTAGATAAGAATGTCAGAACACCTCCTTAACAAAATCATCTCCCATAGGGCTAATTCAAAATCTCTTCTACTTCTTTTCAATTTAACCCCACCTAAAGGACTCAGAAGACTCCGAGCTCTACTGCAGTTATGGCAAACATTGCTTTTGACTTCCATCAACTGCAGCAAGGTCAAGTCTTCACCATTATTTTTCCAAGTTTTCAGTTTGAGTGTTTCAGTCCAGTTTGGTTATCTCAGTGATCTGTTGATGTAATCATTGATTCTGCAGTACAATCTTTTCCCCATTGGTGAAACATTCTTGATTAGCATATTGTTGCCATATACTTGTATTACATGTTCTGTCATTATCAAATGGAGACAAAGGTAGTAATGATGCCTGTGTCAGCACACACCCACAATTGCTTATGCTCAAATCCTCCTCATCTAGAAAATTCAAATCACCATAAAGGTTCCCTGCAGCTAAATATTGCTTTCACATAATTGCCAGGAAAGGGCTTCCTAAATTACAGGACAGAATAAATTATAGGAGAATCATGTTCCTTACAATTCAAGGGGGGTATTAACACAATCTGTAGACTCCCAAAAATTACTAATCTGAATTTAAATTCTACATTTAATTGCAGCAAGTTAAACTTAGTGACAACGTTTTCTTCTCTTAAGAATATCTGTTCTAGAGAGAAATAATATGGGCTTTAGACTTTTAACAGATGCTTTAAACAAGTATTCTATTTATTAATTACTAAAAAATGCAATGACCCCTACAGTATTCATTCAGAGTAAAACTTAAGAGGAAAATAATATGAACCTCAACAGACTGTTTGAGTTATCTGTCCCTTCTTTAATCTGAGAGATTACTCAACGAAACCAATGTTCATTCAACAACATTCATGAAATCTGTTGTGGATTACCAATATCATCAGTTAAAGCTGTTTCAAATTTATTGCTTTCATTCAGGTTAAATAATAAAAGAGTCCATTTGTACCACCACATGTATATACATGAATTCAGCTTTCATCATTCTCTACAGGTTTAATCCCATGATTTATGTTTTTTAACACAGTTTTGGGCAAATCTGTTGAAAAAATTCAGTCAGACTGATAGAAGAGTTAGACTGGATTACCATGATGTGTGCCATGTTTAAAACCAGCCTGTTGTGTTTGGAGAAAAGGAAAAGTCAAGCATTTTAACTCTCTAACCCTGCTTGAAGCTCTAATAATTTTAATGGCTTTAGCAAAGGAGAGCTGAGTAAGGCTGGGCGAGTTCAAAGACAATAATCTTTATTATTAGAAATATGTTAGAAAAGCAAAGAAGCAATGTTTCTTTTTTCTGCTTTTTCTTTAGTCACAGCAGGAATTAGAGTTTTCTGACGTTTAAACAGTTATGGCAGTGTCTACATGTTAATTTTTTTAATTTGCCTCTGTTTTGACTCTCTCTCCATCTACCAATATTTAAAAAAGAAAAAGCAACAAAAACAAACAAACACACACAGAGAAAATTAAATGTAAAATCTTTCTCTTATGTTTCATATCACAGCTAAATTTTTTCACTTAAACTAAATTGAATTGAAAGGCTGCACAAGTTAGCTGAGGGTTTTGCTAATGAGATACAAACCTTTTTGTCTTTAGGTTACTGGTTCAAATCCAGGCAAGTCTAGAAACAGCTGAAAGCTTTTAACCACCTGATGGCTATGTGATACTTGAACATGAAATGAGTTTGTCAATCAAAATTCAACTTCCGGAAGTGTTACCACCATAAAAATAACCATCATCCAACTAGAATTATTTGCAGTCTTCTGAAAGTTCAAAAATTAATGACTCTGCACCTTTTGAAACAATATTTTAGATTAAATGACCTATGTTGAAGTATGTAGAGAGTGAAATATGGAGACGTTTACAATGCTGATACATTTGTGAACATGGCTCTCCTAGGTAAAAGAGGCTTGTAAAAACCCATGCTTTTACAAATCCTAATACTAAAATATTTATGTTTAAAAGCTCAGAGAAACAGTGACGCCATTTCTGGGAAAGAGAGCAAAGTAACATCTAACTTGAGTTCTTATCAGACTGGAGCAAATTAGAGTAATTAACATTTTGAATAATCCTATTATCTTCAGACCTGCACTGGTACTTATTAAGAATCAAAAACCTATTTCTGCTTCAATACTCTCTACTTCTTGTACACTAAGTGAAATTAATTTAATGGGGACAATCACAGTTCACATTAATGCACATGGTGCATGTGGCCTTTAAAATGGTGCAAAAACATTTACAAGGTTTCGAAACAATCCTGAATTTAATGATGTGGTGATTTACTTCTAATGTAACAAATCCTGCAAAATTACAGAAGATGACTTACAGTGAATTTTCGGAAGATGTCTGAGTAAAAACCATCCTCTACCCCTCCGAACTAAGACATTGGGCTCTCCAACTTCAAAAATAGCTTCTGTTAAGTTTTCCAACAAGGATGTTCAAAGAGCCAAAGATGACATTAATTTTAATTTTCATCTTGAGTACAGATTTTAGTTTCTTTTATGTCTTTTACAATAATATGTTGCTATCAGTCTGACCTTTTTTTTAAAATAAAACTGGTTCATTTGTTTAGCTTTCAATAAGCATGTAGCTATAACAAAATCTTAGAGTTTACTGGAAGTTAGTGGAAAATGTACCCTTCAGAAAGAGACTGGGATGTGCTTTAGCACTTGTGCTGTATTTCCCAGTATGTTTATACTGCACAGCCAGCACAAGTGATTGGCATCTACATCTGAACTCACAGCTTAGCTCAGCCTAAGTTTAAAGATTCCCACAGCAAGGTCTTTCTCTGTTATACATCCTTGCTATTTCTGCATATCCAAAGGGCGTAGCAAAGTGGTTTTTAAGATAAAATGTTCTCAAATTCTTTCCCAACAAGAAAGTTCATTTCTACAGTGGGTGTCTTGCTCAAAAGATTTGCTGAAAAGAGGCAGACAATCAGCACTCAAAAATTGTCACTTCTTAAGCAACCACCCTAAATAAAATACAGCTTAGTCTTTAACTTGAACCCTCCAGTTTCACAATCAGTGATGTAAATTGCTGTGAATAGGGGCCAGACCACTTTGCACAATAGGAAAGGGGACAGAACACAGTCCTGCTGGGGCTAAAACTATGAAAACAACTGTAGAGATGAGATGACATAATTAGGGAGAAATTGTGGAGAGTCTAAACAACAAGGATGGGTTCTGAAAAATCACTCAGTTGTACCAATAAACTGGCAGAACAAATCAGTTTAAATAAGCTGGAGAGGCAAATCACAGCTGGAAAGACCAATTGATTCATTGGGTCATGATGCACTCATTAGATCAACCTTGTCCCAGCTCTCCTCAGCTCTGCTTACTGAAGCTTGGAGACCTCCCTAGAACCATGCTCCAATTCACTAAGGCCTTTTCCAGTCATTCCTTTTTTCCTTCTGCTCAGTGGAGGAAAAGCATTTGCTTTATTAAAGGCTCTCTGTAGCACTAAGGGGGATAAATGTGTCTCCTAGACCCTAAAAGCAAGATTGAACTTTTCAGTGCAGTCATGAATAAGGCATAACATGTAATAGCAGTGTATTTTCCAAGACTGAAACTCTGGAAATAAAAGATCACAGGTTTCTGAAAGATTTGTAGCAGTTAAGGAGGGATCAGTTCAGGGGCATTCTGTGTTACACAGAGTGGTCACTTCTAGCTGTATAATTAACATAGCAAGGCAATTTTTACATGGCTAAAACAAAAAATCCTCCTTCCCTTTCCCTTCCTTTGCTCCACTATAGCTATATTATTGCAGTTATGAAAGTCAGTTTTTTCCCCTTATCTGGCTTGCTGTCCTAATCAGCTATAGAACAGGGCTTATGTGGGAAAAGGAAAAGAGTACCTGGCTGGTACAAAGGCCAGGTTTGTCCTTCTTTCCTTCCTTCCTTCTTTCTATACAGTCATACATAAAGAAGAAATGGATGTGAGGAAATAGCCTGGCTCAATGTACAGCCTTTAGTTTGGACAGCTGGAACAAGTAAGTGAGGAAGCAGCATTAGCTTTTGTTCCCTTACTTGGCTGATTAATCAGGACAAGAAGACATACAGAATAGGTGTAAAGGCATATGACAAGAATTTGGACATACTTTCAATTTTCCCAAGAACTGCAAAGATGGGAATGAATGAAATTTAGAAATATGTTGATGCATTGTACTCTCTTGCCTCCAACGCTTTGGAAGCTTTACTGACAAGTTGCAAAGTCTTCATTGGAATTCAGCAAGCTGTGATGAGAAGACCTTGCTTTCCAAATGTTAATGCTGAAATTCCATGCTTGAAAGAAAGACTGACAACAGACAGACAGAAAAAAAATTAATACACTGCTTCTTGTCAGTCCTTTGGGATTTTTGAATAGCAATTTGGCATCCTTTGCCATTTTAGTAAACTGAGAAGAAATGTAGGTTTCAAAATTGAGAAAGGACTTGAAGCAAACTTGCCTTTGACAAATATTTCATTGTAGAAAATTCAAAATGTGGCTACAAATGTTAGCTAAAGGTGCCTTGCTGACAAGCAGAACCATTTATTATCCATATTCTGTATGCAGCACTTACTGAATAAGGTGTGTGCTCATGGCAAGAATGTTTGATAACGTTAGGAACAGCTGTGAACATCAATCTGCCACTGCTCCAGGACAGAGGAGCTTCTATTTCTAATAGCTGGCTCCACAATTAGTAGCACCTGTCTTGGGCTTCTCACTTATACTGACCCTTGAGTGGCCCACTTAATGAAAAGGGAAGGAATTCAACAGGACTCTTTCAGGAGTTAATGAAACTACCTACACTAATGCAACCACAATTTGGGTGGCATGAAGTAGCATAAAAAAGATAATTATATATGATCTTCAGCCTGGATGAAAGGATGTTTGCTAGTCTTTCTGAATTTCAGTCAATGAGTGTACACGCTTTTAATGCATACGCGTCCGCTCATGCACTGTGCCTTATTGTGGTGAGTAGATGGACCACAAAACTGAGGCACAAGGGCTGATGCAGCTCTATTAAAGCAGTGAGAGTGCTGGGCCTCTTTGGGGAGAGCCTCCATCTCCATGGAGAACAGAAGTTCTCTGCATTGCAGCTCCCCAGGGCCCAGCGTCTCACCCAGAGGAGGGCAGCTAAGGTTATGGAGTGATGTTTAAAGGATACAGCAGCTCTGTGGGAAAGGAGTTACACACACTAACCACCCAGCTCTGGGCATCACTGGGTTTGGCTGGGGTTTGCCAGCAGATGTTAGGTTTTAAATATTTGACAGCACAGCCAGGGACACCTGTCTTGACGTCTCACCCTTCATTCACCCATTTAATGCAAAATTTGACCTTGTGTCCTGAATGTGCCAGGAGAGACAGGCATAACCCTTTGCTTAATACAGCCCTTTTCTGTAACCAGATGTTTTAATACAACCAACGCTATTTAAAACAACAAAAACATATCTCATTATTGTCTGAGGAGAAAAATGGGCCTCTGTATAGCACACATTTATATTCTGCAATAAAATTGGCACCTGGTATAGCAAAAAGGAGATCAATGTGCATGTTACATGACTTTACAGACTTCATGTGAATAATGAAAAAAGTATTAAGTGAAAGAAGCACTGAAATTACCACTGTCGATAATTGTTCAAGAGTACAGAATAATTTCTTGAGAAAACAAGAGGCACTATTCATTCCATTCTATCACTTGAGCTCTGCTCTCTTTTTTTTCCCCCTGGAATTAGTTTGGAAAAATTCAAGGATCCCAGCTGTTTAATAATGACGTTGTTGTATTCATGCAAATCTCCCAGACCTTATGTCAACATTTAATTTTACAATAAATATAAAAATAAGGCTAGTAGCATCTGTAGTCCCCTGGGTTGTAGCTGGCAAATCATCCAAAACATCCCTCTCCCTCTTCCCTCCTGAACATCCTTGCTGCTTAGGAGGTAATAATAGTCAAAAGGAAAATGTTAACATTCGTGTGGTGTATTGAGAGAAGTTTATAGATATTGACAGTAGTGCTCACGAAATAGATTATATCAAAACACCAAATATATTACCTTTACCCCAGTGGTAAGCTTTTGTAAATTGAAGTCAAATATGTAATCGTTGAACTCTGCAAGGACGATAAAGGCATCACAGAAAGAACTTCAAGCACTGTGAATTTAGAGAAGAAACTGTTCCCACTAGCCGTTTACTCTTAATAAATTTTAAAGAAAAAATCTACTTATTTACTGAATGACACCTCAGAAAGAATTTATAAATTCTGAGCTGTTTGATAAAGAATGCAGTATCTATACCTCCCTCTAGAAGTTTTGGCAGTGCATTGAACCCACAAAAAAGCAAAGAGAATTTGAATTGCCATAAAAACAGGTGCTTAAATCCTAAGAACCAAGCATCTCATAGAAGAAAACCTATGGATTTTAAACATAATTGGGCAAAAATTACTTCAAAACAAAAACAACCAAAAAAACCCCAAAGAAACACACAAAAAAGTTATACTAAGAATATGGAGTTTTAAAATTACAGTAGAACATTTAATAGAGAAAATTCTATTTAAAAATGTTCTTCATGCAGTTCAATAGGAATTTCTCATAAGAATATATTTGTTCCTCAAATGTCAACACATCAGATTGTTAGACAGATATTATAAAAAATCACTCCCAATTCTGAACCTTGAAAGACCAAAGCAACAGTAGTAGAACTGCCTGCTTCAATGCACGCAGAAAGCTAAACTAGACATGCTGGAGTCAGTGAGGAGTACACCAGCATCCCCCTATGCAGCAGAATTAAAGAGAAAACACTTCAAAACACTGGGATTGCTGGTAGCCACTGGCAGCCTTGATGAATCTCTTGTTTCACCACCTCTGTGGGAACTTCCCTGTTAATGTTCAAATGGGTCAGGATTGTACTTCATACATAAAAAGATGACCTCCACAGCAGGTTTGAAAGGTCGCATCTCTTAGGCAGCTAAAGCCCAAAAGGGTGAGTAGGCTCTGGGAGGGACAGCAGGGATGTTTCTTTTGGCTTGGCCCCATGTAGATTCAGAATGTGTCACAAAGTCTTAGACTCAAAAGGCACATACAAAGACACATCTGCTGTCTCAACCTAAAGCCTGTAGCAATATGTGCACCATTTATACAGGTGCTTTGGAGGAAGAATTCGTCCTACAATCTTCTGTATGTCTCAAGCTAACAAAGCCTTATCTTGCACTCTCAGCTCAAAGCATCAGCCCTTAATCTCACAAAAGACCTTTCTGTTTCTTTAAAAGAACCAGTAATTTTTGTTGTTCACATTCAGGGATCCCTGTAAGGATTCTAATCCATGTGCATCTCCTCTCTGGCGTCCTATTGCTTCCCCAGACACTCCACATTCACTCTGCAGACTCTGTCCTGTGCTGCGCTTCTTTTGTCTCTTCGCAACTTCACACTTTCTTGTCCAGGCTGCTGCCTCTGCCTCAAGCAGTCAACCTTTCTCCCCCTTTCCCCAGTGCATCCAATGACCTCATACCCTTTCCATCAACTCCTCATTTTCTTCCCGATTTTCTTATCATCCCTTCCCACCTCTTATCATTACTTAAGAACAGCCAGTAGTGCAAAAACAATTGGGCTAAGAAAAATTGAACTAAAAACTTTTGTTTTCATACTTTCCCCCCGCCCCCCAAGAGCTATACATGTTTATAGTAGCTTTGCTTCAGATGTGATTTGTGCTGATTAGATTAGGTTGCAAGATGCCTTGGACTGACTTTCGTATTTGAAATGCCAGTCATGTAGGTATGCGTTATAAATGAAAGAACACTAAGACAATAATGAATACAGCAGTTGCATCTCTGTCATATCCTTTGCCTTGGAAATGCTGTGAAATATTCTGAGTGGACTGTGTGTGAAAGGGTAAGTTTATCTTTCTAGTTCTGTGTAGCTGGAGTCCCTGAGGAAGTGCTCAATACCAGTGAAAAGCTGAACAGTTTCTCTAAAACCTCAGGGATCTTCTATCAGCCATGCCACACATACCCCTGCTTTGTAAGTCATCCGCTTTTTGTATCATTTTCTACTCTAACTTGCAACTCCCATTGTATTAATTACATTTAGTTCAAGTATTCTCTGTGATGAGAAAATATCTGTGTAACATATATTATCTGTAGAGATATATCAAAAGAAAATGCATGGATGAAAGACTGGAGACATGTCTGATTTTCAGCTGCTTCAAATGATTTAGTGGGGCATTAATGATTTCCAAACAGCATCTTTAAGTCTGGAGCACTGATCCCAGCACAGTTACTTTGGCATCTAACTAAGCTCTCACATAAACATGGGTCTAGAATGATAAGCATGATCTTGTGGATGCATTTAAGACATCATCAAAACATGAGCAAACAACCAAGTAACCCAATCGAAATCGACCCTGGAAAGTGTGCAAGAACTCCAATCTCTGTTAAAAAATAACTGACATGAATATGTTTGAGGGAAGCCTGGTAAACTTGAGTGCAATATTCCAGCTTAGCCATTTATTTTGTTCTTTTAATATTTATGACTTAGAGGAAAAATTAAGAAGGTAATCAAAGCAGGAGTGCACCTTTTAAAATGCAGACTTTAAGCTGATGTGAGACATGCAGAATTTGTTCTAGCTTTAAACAAGAGCTTATTCTGCAGATCATTTACAGCTGTGCAAGAGATCACAGTGCCATAATTTGCCCTGCACTGGATCACACCACAAAGGAGCAGCAAAAACAGATTTTTCTCTTGCACACATACAAAATTCAGTATCCATAGCCAGCAGTCCCTGCAAGCCTGGCAAAGCTTGGAGGTTAGTACACCTGCCCCAATTCCCAGCAATGCTCCCCAGAGCAGGTGCACAAAGTCTATGGTTTAGGAAGTCTCTTCACACCTGCGCCTCTTAACTAATGACCCTTTTTGTTTTCTCCTTTTTTGATCTCCTGAGTATGAGAGATGATGCTGACACAGCAGACACGCAGGTGTGGCAACCCCAAGGAGAGGATAGAGAGGGCATGTGCCTGTGTGTGTGCCTGCCAACAAACCATTGATTTTGTCCTTTATCTTTTTGCAGGTGACTTCTCAAGGGACTAACAAAAATACCTGCATTTTTAGAAGCTTGTGATTTCACTGGAGCCTTACATACGTCCATGTTTCTTTGAGGCAGGAGGAACCAAGAGGCCCTAGAAGCAATCCAGTTAATCCTGATCCTTGTACTTGAGAAAATACTTGGCTAGGCCTGATCCTAAGTATTTTCTCAAGTACTTGCACACTGTGATGTCCACTGGTGTCAGCACAAACACTCTCAGCTGAGCTGAATGTTATTTGGACCATGGTCTGCAGTGCTGTGGAAGAGCTAAGGAAGGCTGTCCTCAGAGATCTGATAGCTCCCAAATCTTGGTCAATCAAGCAAGTACATGAGGCAGAAAGTATGTACAGTCTGTTCTGTTTATTGCATACAAATAATCTGCTTTTGAATCTAGCTTTTATTCTGCTTATAACCCTTCTGTAAGTTAATCCTGATTTGTGGATATGCTTTCTGTTTTCAAGATTAATCTTGAGAAGTAGAAATAAACAGTTCTCCCAAGTGTCATCCATAAACTCCTGAATTTCATTGTTTATTCATTATTCTGTCTGGGAGCCATGTAAAAATCCTTGTTGTTTGGTAAGGGAGCTAAAATATTTCACACAAAATAATGATGCATACCACATGATCAATAGTGTGTAACAAATATTTTTGTTTGCACAAATACCTGCATTTTTACCAAGAAAACCCATGCTGTAAATAGGCAAGAGTGACAAAAAAAACCCCTGTTTGTATTTAATAGCAATAAACACTCCTGCTAATGTGGTTTGACTGGATACACATTCTGAATTCAATTGGATGCTTATACTCACAAACTCAATGTTGTGTGATTAATATATAAAATCCTATGGGTAGAATATGTCATATTTAAAATAATCTGAATGGATTCAGTTTAAAGTAATTTGCCAATAACTTGTAATCAGTATATAATCTTTAATGATGATACTGCTGAACTTTGCCCATAAACCAATAAGCAGTTTAAGAGCTACTTCTATTTCATAAATTAAACATTATCTGAATAAATACATGTCAGTACAAAAGCATTTGTGTCTCATATCTTTTCCTTGATTTAAATGGGTTCATCCAATATCAGCTAGGTAGTGAACTTTGAAGCAGAGTCCACTGTAATAATAGTAAAGTTTAATGATGCATAGCTTTGTGAGACTGACAAATTCCCAGCCAAAGTATTGATTCCTGGAGAATTTATGAAGCACAGGCTCTATTCTATGTCATTACGGTCCATTTTTGGCTGAAAGAATCATGTAAAATAGATTTTTAAATGAGTGGTAATAGCCAGACATAAAGAAGGTATTGATGTGTGTCATGAAGGGTGAAATAGCATGCCAGGTAAAGGCATATAACAAATTGCAAACAACAGTGCTGAAACTCCTGCAAATGTAAATTTGTTTTTAGTTTTAATCAAACCTTTGTTTCAGTAAGTACAAATTTTGCCACGGAACTGAAAAAAGCCCACCCTTTTAAAAAACGTAATTATTTACAGTTCGATTTCATGCTTCACATTGGAATGTGTCTATAAAATGCATATCTCGCTTACAGACCTGTTAATCAATATGAATTGTGTACTACATTACAACAAAACTACATCTGAGATTATTAGGGAAAAAATCAAATGCACATAGTTCTGCTTACTTGAGCAATATGTGAAAATTAATAGCTTGAACCTCCACAGAACTGGCTATTTAAAGACAGGACACTTTTTTTCCCCTTTATTTCTTTTTTTTTAAAGACTTTTAATAATACTATCTGAGGTATTTTCCAATAAGGTAAAACCAAATTATGGCACAAAATTGAAACGGGAAAAAAATCTGAAACTGCAAAGGAACTAACAAAAAGATGAGGAAAGAGAGCTGTTGATTGGGTTACTGGAGCTTTAAAAGAAAGCAACACCGCATTTTAATTGCATTCCAGCAACCTCTTTTTGATCTAGCAAGAGGTCACCTAGGTCTAACAATGCAAGGGACCTTCATAGTCCAGATGTAAATATATCTCCCACACACCCAGAAGCGCCCTGAGAATTAGCTAAATCCTCCTCAGAGCAGCTGCTTTTCAACAATTCAGGAGTTTATCAGCCTAATAAAAAAAGTAGCTAGCAGGAAAAAAGGCTGACAGTCTCAATAGGCTCTTCTGTGCCCTAGTGGGGCTGAAGAACTCTTCGAGGTCTTAGTCATCACTGAAGGGAGGGCTCTGAACTGGCACACATCTCTCCCACAAACAAGCTGCAAGACCCAGAGAGGTCATTCCTTCCAGAAATGGTTTTCCCAGGCAGAATGCAAGTTGATTCAAAGAAAGCATGCTGCATCCAGGTGCAAGGTTAGAACAAATATACTTTCAGGCTCACAGAAGCAGCGCAAAAAACATTCCCACCTGTCATACAGTCTAATAGTAGCACTATTTACTTCACTTTCAGTTCAAATCTTTCTATTTTTGTATTCCATATGTTCACTATGATTTCTAAAAGCAGACATGATCTCTCAAATGCAGCATTTTTGTCTGAGGATTAAATTCCAGCTTATTTTTTTACAGCAATTTCAAGAGTCTGTCTGGGCATACTGAAAACATGTATGACAGCAATTTCTCCCTTCCTTTTGCCTGTGAAGATTTTTAAAATTGCTGTAATGGAAAAACTTTTATGTGTTAATGAGCAAACATGTAGCATGTATAAAAGAACATAATTATTGTACCTGACTGCAACAAATCAACTTTACTAAAACAGAACTGTCCTTTTATCAACAACATTAACTGCTGAAAGGGGAAAATAAGTCTATTTAATGGCATATTAGATTCAATAAATAAGCTATTCTACAATTACTAACTCACTTGATGACAGGTGTCCAAAGAACCACCTTTGATCACTGACAAGGCCCCACAAAATCATATGAACTATGATAAATACCTATAATTAACAGTATGAAGTTATTTCTGACCTACAGCAAATGGATGACATCATGTTCAACAGAATTTTCAGTCTGTTTACTTACTGATCCATGTGTTTCATTTGGCCTTTAAGTTTTCTGGGCTGATTTTCTACAATTCATGCATGCACGTTCATGTATAAAAAGAAATTTATAGCATAGCTTAATTTCAATATATAAATACTGCAATTTGCACATGCATTTTTATTTTAATACTGCCTCTTTAATGTTACTGTCCAGTTTTTACATTTGACTGGCCACACAAAAAGAAATCCATACTGAACACTGAAATATAATGCATATTACTGAACTACTTGTATATTCCCACAACTCTGCTGTCATGATAGATCCATAACAACTTTTTAGCTATAACTGAAAGATACTCTAGCTAGCAAAATAAAAACCTAGTCAACGTTCCTCACTTGCCCCAAATTTCACTAAGAAAGTGCTCTGGGAATTTATCCTTTCCAAGCTAAGCTAAACTGGATTTAACAACTTAAGTGCACACAAGCAGAGAGTTAATACACATCAATAGTCTGTGGATGTAAAACTCCATATGTCACTTATTTGTGTGTGTAAACTCAGTTATTTTCATGCAAACCCAACTTAACTGACATTATCACAGATTCTTATTTCTGTAACTAATGTAATTTTACATCAGATTTTGACACATCAAAAAATTTTTGGTGGGTAGTAAAGTAACCCTAGTGATAGACGGAAAAGTACCTATGGCTAGAATGAGTAAATTTTAAGTTCGAAGAAAACACAAAACCTCTCTGAAAACTGCAGGCTCTCTATGAACTGCAGGCCCAGCACACAGAGGGTGCATTGGAAAATATCCTTGACTGCACTTTTAGGAAGTAAAGCAGCACTGTCATCAGTCAAAAAACCCCAATCTTGCTTTACAGTATCGGTCAAACGAAACAGTTTTTCAGAGATACCAGTGTGGAAACCAAAAAATGTTTAAATATTCTTTGCCTTTATAAAACTGTCACTTTAAAGATAGGCTTCATCATTAACATTAGAAACAAAGTCTATTCCCCTGCAAGTTCCCATTGGTCTGTATTTTATATATGGACTTAAATGAACAGAACAGAGCACTGAATCACTGCACCACAATGTCAATCTTTCACTTTTACTTTGTGCTTAGCCAGACTTTTTTGTCCTGGACTGATGTAATGCAACCTTGACACCCTCTAAGGTTCACCATGCTCTTGTCACTCAGTAGCACCAAGCAAGCAGAGTGTCTGAACACACTCGCTCATTGTTGTTACAGCTGGTGTTGCAAATGCAAGCCCTGAAAAAATGCTGCTTGTCTGGGAACTCCTCACTATAAAAAAAAAAATTTGTTGAGTATGTTGGGCCCTTGATTTCATACATGTTGTATTAGGTTTGGGGGAGAACAAAAATTACCTACACTGAACAGAGCTGCTTTTAACTGTGGCTACAAATCAAGGCCACCAAGCAACAGGGTAATTCCTATAACCACCAGAGAGAGGAACACCATGCATCTCACAGGCAAACACAGACCTTTGTGGAGAAAAGTTTCTTTCTGTCTGCATCCCAAGTACACAATATGAGTTTTGTAGAACCTACCACACAGAATTCTGTTTGATATATGTTTATTTCACATTACTTGAACCTCCTTTAGTGGAAATAATGCAAAATAGTATTTCCCACAGGATATACTTTTACTCTCATGAATGGATATAAGCAAGCTGCTTTCCAAAGGAAGAGCAGGTCACAGCTTACCTAACACAATTCATCTCAGAGGTTAGGAGGAATGACTGCTTTCTGCATGACCAGCTTTTCCCTGTTATTTTTCTTATATACTGCTCTCATCAAACTGGAATGTGAGATCTAGATGCTGCTGTAATGGTATCTTCTTTGATTATGCAACTCAATAAAAACTACAGCTTAAGCAACAGACAGGAAATACCACACCATACAGCTGACAATCTATCATAGTTGAACAATGTTAAAATTATATACAACAATATCAAAGGACCATGAAATTCTGTTAAAAGCATTGAAAATGAAAACCTGTATAGAATTTTCAGAATATAGGATGGAAAAGTGCAATATAAGACATCTAGCCCTTGTGGATTCGATTTATTTTGTTTTTTGGTTTGTCTTTAATTTTTTTTTTGAGTGAGGGTTGTCTGTTTGTGAGTGTTTTTTGTGGTTTTGTTTTTGTTTTTTGGTATTTTGGTTTTTGTTTTGGGGTTTTTTTGGGGGGATATTTTTGCTAGTAAGTAATAAAGGTATGGCCTATAATCTGTGCCGAAAATAAGAAGTCATAAAAACTGTAAAAGCAAAAGACTGAATACAAATAATGTTTTGTAATACCATAATTGTAGTGTACACTTAGTCTCCCCAGGAATGTATGTGAAACAAATTAACAAAACTGGTTTAAATTTATTTTTGCTTATTTTCTAAAATGTTTCAGAGTCAGGCTTGGTAATGACGATGAATATATTTTGCACAACTTACAAATATTCAAAGACAGAATGCCTTTTATATTTTATTGCAAATTCTCTATATATCTAATGTATAGAATAAAAATAATAACAAACAAGGAATTCTTCAGATAACATGTTCCAGTACATATGTTCCATATTGATACACACTCAAAGCATGTATATGTATATATACATGCTTAGGCAATGTATACAATTAAAAACATCTGGAATATTCACAACAAAAAAAAGTTAGAAAATTCACAAACTTGCAAGAAACTCCACGCTAAAAAATTAAGTTTGATCACCACCATCTCTTTAAAATTTATTTATGAAATAAAGAGCATCCTCTGTTCCTGAGAAGTGGAACATTTACACATGCAAGGTTCTCAACTTTGCTTCTTCATTTTCAGTTTATTATAATTGCTAAATTCTCTTTTGCTTATGAAGATATACTCCAGACATATCATACTATATAAAGAATATCAAGTACATTCCTTCACTGATATCTGTATCTATATGTCAATACAATGGCTGTGTAATGAATGTGTTGTAGGATGTGTGTGTGTTATGGGGGGCAATTATCTTGTCAAGCGTAAGACATACTGAAGAGAAAAGGAGTGCAAATTGCACTCGATAGCCTTAAAAGCAGTATTCTGCTCATAACACGTTACACATACCCCTGGAAATGGGCCAAAATGAACTCTTCCCCGAGGTCTGCATTTTGTGCATGATAAGGAATAATCAGTCTCATGTTATATAAATGCAGGTGACAGCCTATGTGCTACAATAATGCAGATATAAACCAAAGTGATGATACAAACCCCTCTACTAGATGTAGATTAATGTCACTAAACATTATTTTCCAAAGGTCATGGTCTCCAGCATACTTCTGGTTTTCGCAAGGCTACATTATTGATAAAAAAGCTTCCACTCAAATATTATAGAAGACCTCCTACTCCACTTGACTTGCTATTTTTACTTTCTGAAAGATAATGCTATGTCACTCTAACTGCAAATCTAAAGCATTAATTTCTGTTAAAAACCACTCGAACATCTTTAGACTTTTATAAAAAAAAAAAAAAGTAAGTAAATTTCAATAGTGCTCACACTGATGAAGTTTACTAAGGACTGGAACAAGCTTTTCAAGTATAACACTAAGTACATCCACTCTGGAAAGGAAATGTTACATAAATCACCTGCCATGCAAACTCAAGAATTTGTGCGCAGTCCTCCACCCATCATCATCATCACTCTATCAGATCCTTTTGCCCTGGACAAGGCTGTGACCATCCCTGCCCATATCAGTGATGATCCAGAGAACAGGCAAGAAATGCATGTGTGCAATCATTGTGGTTATCACAGCTGGAATGAAAATCCCAGTGACCTCACCAGTGCCACGTATTTTTGTGACAGCATAGAAAAAGATGTTGAAAGAGAGTTAAAAGAAGGCTAGTGAAATATGTTTGGGATATTAATTGGATGTCCTCTGAAGCATAAGCAGCAGTGTGGTGAAGGGCATGAAAATACCCATTTGCAAAAATTTCCAGAAGGAAATAAAGAAACTGGCATCATGGCTAGTTGGAGGCAGGAGTTTACACCTGAATCAAAGTCTAAATCAAACCATTCAATCTATTAGGATTGTTTTCTGGCACTGTGCAATGCATAGATTTTCTGAAGGTTCAGAGAATATTTTATAAAGAACATCAGTTCTTACCTGGCAAAAGAGTTTAACAATCTCATTAGAGAACTACTGAATATTTCTTTTTAAGTGTCCTGCTGATTTAGGAGGTAAAATATTAAGCATTTTCTCTCACATTACAACAGAATATTTGCTTATTCTTCATGATAAATTAAAGATTTCATGAATAATATTTCATATTCTTTTCTTAGAAAGTCATAAACATAGATGTTGGTTCCCTCTTGAAAAAGCAAATATATTTAATAGATGGAAAAGCCAATTAAACATCTTCCAGAGTGTCTTTTTCACCAAAATCAATCTTTGACTCCAAGGGCCTCATTCTCCCTTGATATGTCTTCTACAATTTCCCACTCCCTGTATATATATTAATAAATGAGCAGCATGACTGTAGGTTGTGAAGAATAATTCTGCTTACCATCAAGTATCATATTACATCATCTTTTGGACTATTTCTCGTCTTGGCCATTTTGAATGGCAGGATTTTGGCAACTTGTCTTCTACTGAAATACAGACCAAACACAACAGTGTCTTTCCAAGGGAATTTTTTTCTTCAGTCTTGTCAGATGCCATAACACCTCACCGTGCAAGACAGACTAAAGTCATGTCAATCTCTCAGTTATTCACTTCTAATCACACAACTTTATCTCAGTTCCCAGACTACAGCTGCCTGAGAAGCCAACACAGTGCTCCTGCTGTTCCTGTTCCCACATGAGCAAAGCAAAACCAGTCCCTTATCTCCACTTGGGACACTGAACATAAGCAGGGTCGGCACATGTTGGAGAGCAGGAATTTAATTTTTATGTTCTTGCAAACTACTGCAGTAGTTTACCAGTCTCAGTGCTGTATTTTTGATACTTTGTTCCTCTTCCCTTGGAATTGAAAAGTTTTTTGAGGTGGATAAAATGCTTCTTTTTAAGTCTGTACTTTGTACTTGACTACAGTTGAGAACAGTGATCTTACATTGACTAGATAAGAGTACTGCTGCCTCAGTTCAAGTCCAAGATAGGCAGTCTGATAACCCACAAACTCTGAGTACCAGGGAGCTCTCAGAATTTAATTCCAGAGATCAGTGCATCCAGGCAAAATGGGCTTATGAATCTCATCAAGGAAATAGTCACAGTTACTGTTGGTTATCAGTGCTACTGCAAGTTTAATTGTTCTCAAGGCGTTCAGAGTTTCTATGTGGATGACTTCTAATTGCTGTTGCATCAGAATGAATAAACAGTTCTTGGGTAAAGAGCTATGATCCCAGACAGACAGATATTGCTGAATACTGTTCAAAGCAATCTGCACTGCACACCTGCATCTACGGAGGGGTTATAGTTGTTTTATATTAAACACTATCAATAAGCCCTTCTTTGAATTCAAACTTCTTTGAATCCACAGGCAATAAACAGAGTATGCGAAAAAAGTGAAGTTTCTTTACTTGTTCCTTCACCAATCTGTCTACAGTTCTGATGTATTGTCTTTAGCAAATAATCCTGACAGGAGTGGTTAATCAAGTTCACTATTTTTATAAATGAATTTGAGCTTAACTCTGATGTTTTGCATGTGAGACCTGTTCTTATAATTGATATTAAAGAAAAAATGGGAGCCTAGCTGTCTTCTGGCTCAGTTTTACTTTTTAGTCTACTGTAAAACTGCATAAAGTTTTCTCTTAACCATGTGAACTCAGACAATATAAACTAGAAATCAAATAATATCAAATGCATTATACCTATAGCTAACTTTTTTTTGTCAATATCATGGCAAAATGTGAAAAATTGATGTAACATTTTAAAAAAGCAGAAACAAAAGCAAATAGTTAGGAATTGCTGCTGTGAAAGAGAGAACTAATTCCTATGAAGCTCTCTTAACCTTTTTTTCTCTTTTTTTGTCTAGCCTTTTGATGAAAGGGTCACTTTGAAAGAAATACAAAATTCAGACTTCCTAAAGAGTATTTTCACAAGCAAGCTTCCTTTCTGGTTGTGACAGTCTTTCAAAATCTCTCTGCATCTGGATTTAAACCTGAGATAAAATCCCATTTAGTCTCAAATTTAAATGAATCCACTAAAGGAATTTTAAAAGTAAAAGCTGAATTTGACAATTTGGAATTTTGGAACCTGGTTTTAGCCTTCTGGAAAGGTTTTCATTCAAGGATGGATGTGAAGGTCCAGAGAAAGAGTTTTAAATAATTGATGGGTGTGGGACAGGGTGATACCCAAGAGGAAGGCTTCACAGTCTGCTCTGGGAATGAGTCAGTCCAACCAAAGCTAAACAGATGATACAAACTCCACCTCAGTGACTAAGACTTGGTAAATTCTGCTACTGTTAAGGTTTCCATTGTAATTACATCTCCTCTTCAAATAAACAATATGATGCTCATTTAAAATAAATTAACCTGCTATTTCATCTAATGCATTTGAAACTGGAGTACTCACTCTCCCCAAGCAAGCAATTGCTGCTTTACTTGAGCAGTCTGTATTTCTTCAGTAATGGCAGAGAGGAAATGTTCTGCCTGAAACATCCTGGCATAGTTTGTGCTGCTAAAGTAAAAGAAATGACAACCTAAAGGACAACTCCCATTTTTTGCACCTATGAACAATTAAATATACTGCTGGCTGCAATGCTATTGCTCCATTCCTCCCAGAGCAGCACTACTTAATGCCTCCTAACAATTACAAAAACAAGTAAGTCAGGATCATCAAGAACTGGATTGTGCTAACACACAGCTAAGGATAAATTTGGCCTTGATGAGTCTCTCTTTACTCAACACTTCATGTTGTTTTATTCAGCCTGTCCCATTTCTTGCTTAATCTCACCTGGGATTATTCTGACTCCTGTAGGCTGGAGAGGAAAAACCTATTTTTTGGTGTAGTGAATGTCATTTGTTTGTTGTATATTGGTACCCATGCACACACTCTCTTTCACTAAGACTATTGCCCCCAACAGTTCTCCAAGGGTTTCTGTATTTCCAGCATCACTACTGTCTACATCCAAGGGCCATTAAATCATTCACTAAAATTTGCTTTTAGCTACATCCTACTGCACACACACACTGCAAATGACCTTTGCTTAAAAGTGCACAGGACCCTTTATATATATCAGAGAACTACAATTCTGCACGTGATTTCTTTAATATTGTACCTTTGGCTAGAAACTGAAAGTCATTTGTCCATAGTTTGAAGCTACTGGTCAGACAACACTGCCAAACCCCTTGAGTTCTGTTCAAATTGGGTTCAACTCCCATTTCCTATTACTGTGATTGATAAATCCTGCACAAGGAAAACACAGCTAAAGCATTAACTATTTCATGGGAAATGGTAGCTCAACTTCACATAAGTTTCCTGCTTTCAATTTTTCTGGTTTTGTTAGTAGCTGTGGCTGTGAGTGTGTGTATGTGCATGCACACACCTAATCTCTGCAACAGTTCAGAAATTCTCTCCAATCCTTCTGGTCTGCTCTAGTGAGCATCTCATTAAGCCTCTGAAGGACTCACATGTGTTGTACTAACCTTGACATGTTACACAGTCTTAGGAAGTGGAAGGCAAAACACAAATTGTCAAAACCATCAAAGGAATAGCTTTCTCAATTTTATATAATTTGGAAAATATCAGTGGTAACTATAAAGAAACTCAACCCCGCCTCCCCCTCCCAAAAAAACCCAACAACAACAACAACAATAAAACCCAAAACCAAACAAACAAAGACGAAAACAAAACCCAAACAAAAACAAACAAACAAAAAATAAACCAACCAAAAAACAAACCCCATAGAAAAACAACCCTACAAAATGTCTTGAAACAGGCAGGAACTTTTCCTTCTCTCACAAACCCATAGAAGAAAATTCACCTTTCAAAGTCCTCTTAGTCAGCTTTTCATGGTTACCAGAAATTATAAACTATGGACTGTCTTGCAAACACATATACACAATTCTTTTCACAATGTCTGATTCAACACTCTGTCATCTGGAAAATCTCCCACTGACTTCAATGCAGTTTTACCTAAGCAAGGCCTGAGTAAAGACTGCAGAATACAGCCCATAAGCTTTAAAAATACACTGTGTACCTTTGAGGAGGATAATCTTTCTCTCTTTATACACCCTGTGCCAAGTTGGACCTGGCACTGACAGGATTTTTGCTATTAGCAGACAATAGGGACTAGGTTAAAAATAGTGTAGCCATGAGAAAGCAATGATTCTGATTAAGTAAATTCCATTGAACTCTTTCTAGTAAGCATTATTCAGGTCATGAATGCTAATTTGTCCTGCAGGGGGCTGTGGGTAATTACCCAGAAAAACTATCAGCTTTATTGAGTTGCTACAAAATAGTATTACTGAATGGAATGCTCTGTAAAGGGACACAAACTTGATATGTGCCTGTAGAACTGAACAGTCTTTTTCTGAAGAGATCATAAGCTGGACCAAAATCATAGTAACTTTACTTTGGATTAGGATACAGTCTAGGCTACTTTTATGTTTCTCTTAAGTAAAATTAACATGCAAAATTATGCAGCACAGAAGTGCCACTATGACACCTAGAGCAAATTTAGCGTTCTGCATATTTAAAGTTGTGTAGAATCAGAACCATCTTAAAAAAATGAAGCAAATGTGGCATATTGGCTGCATTCCAGCAGTCACATAGAACTGCTGACATTAGTAAAATCTAGATAATTTAGTCCCATATGGGAATCCATACCACAATTATATTGTCCCTGTTCTGACACAGTCCTGATTTTGCACTTCTTTAAACCTAACTTTTTATAATTTTAATTCCCTCCACCAATAAAGCAATTTGCATTCACACAGCCTTCTCTGCTAAGTGAGAGTGAAGAAGAAATCTGTTACATGACCTTGGTCTGTTTTGCAGTTGATTACAAGGAAACAAAGTCTTCAGCTAAACTGTTCTCTCATCTGTTTTTAATTGATGTAGAACATTGCACTCCAAACCGTAGCAGAGATCTAAACAAGTAGCACACCATGGTAGGTGACAATTCATTTTCAGTTAAAGAATGCATTTGTGAAGCAAATTCTCTTGCATGGGAAGAGATGCAGCACACACACTGGAAGTAGGTATATACCAGGGAACTACATACACTTGCTGCTCACCTTACTTCCTAAGGAACTACCAAGTGCCCCAGTTGAACCTTACCTGACTTTCTGGGCTCAGAGGTAGCATGCTCAGGGCAGAATCAATCCCTGTGTGTCCTCCAGCCACTCTCTGGGATTTTGGGGCCTCTGGTCAGAAGCACTGCTATGATCCTTCCTGCAGCTGTCCAAAGATCCACTGACTATTGCTACAGTGGCAAGGTACTGCCAGAAGCTTTAGAATGGGCAGGTAAATACAAAGGAATGGCAGGAATGAAGAGAGGAGTATAACAAGATATTTCATGCAGCTGTACCAAAGTAAATTAAAATTATTTCCTTTTGGTTTGGACTCAGTATAAATCTCCAGTCAGTAAAGACTACACCTGAGCACTGTCATGGTCATCACTGCACAGACAGCTGGAATCCTCATCTAAAGGATGTGCCAGCAGAGACTGACATTTCCACTCAGGTCCTCTTTTATGGCACCTGGGGTCTGCTCCATTTTAATTGCATAAACCTATGGTAATTAACACCCATTGATTATATGGCCCTTATCCTAAACATTTAATGGCAAAAATTAGTTCCAAATAAATAGTTCTTCAAAAGCACTCCAGGTAAAAATTACATGAATCAGATTTTATTTGTTATTACTTCTGACATCTTTAGGTACTGCGACAGGGGAAAAAAAAAAAAAAAAGCATGTGAAGAGTATGATGAAATTAAAATTTAATATAAGGAACATAAAAATTATCCTCATGATTCTTCTTAACTTCTGGAAGTGCTGGACACAAAACTTCTTAAAATGTAAGGCTGTGGCAGATATAAGGAGTGTTTTCTTTAAATTTCAGTAACAATAGAGAAACCAGCAGCAAAGTTTGCTTATTATTTTAATAAATGATCTGACATTCCATTCTTTTATTTCAATTCCTCTGTTTTTCTCTCACTTTGCACTCTCCAATTGCTATTTTTTTTTCCTCACTCAGTCTCCAAATAAATTCATTTTCTTTACTCAACAAAAGATTAACATTCTCACAGAACCAGCACTGCTGAGATTGGCCATTGTAATTTGTTTGAAGGATTGATTTCATGTTCAAAATATTGGAACAGCAATGTTTGTCATTAAAATAAAATACTGAACATAAGTTTGAGTTGGACATGATATCAATTAATAATGTTTTTCAGTGCCTTACTTTCCATAAAAGGTATGAGGTTTCAATCAAATATCAACATGTAACCCTACACATATTGCTGAAAAAGGCTCAGTGTTGTTTTAAGTGTTTCAATGCATCTGTAAAAGTTTGCTATTCTATATTTTTACATTGGATTTTAAAATAAATTTTATTATTACTTATTTTGAAAGTTTTCCTGCTTTATTTTGGCAAAGAATAAAAAATTGTTTCATCCTCATAGCTAATTGTTTTATAACTTCCTGAATAAACTCGCCAGCTATGAACAAAGCCAAAAAAAATTTTTTTTGAAGCTTAATTTTTCTAATGTATTAAAAAGGAAATAGTTTTATCAGTCTTTTAGCATCTTGACAATAACAGAATTGAAAATCAAAACTCCACCTCAATCTATTGTGATTACTAGCAAATATAATTTTCAGTATCACTAAAACCCATAAGCAATCATGAAAATTCTGCTGCTATTGCATTTTTTTTAAATGCATAAGATCAAAAATGCACAACCATCCCAGATTTTTATTCTTAAAAATATCATATTCCTTCTTCTTGCAGTTCTTTCAAGAGAAAATTAACACAATATATTAATGAAAAATACCAGCTATGAGGAGTGTGGAAAAATATGCTTATAATATTATTTAGTCCCCCTGTTTCCAAAAAGTTTTCCAATAAACTTTTTTCTTACTCCACTCGTATGTGAAATATACCTTCCCCTGTTTCCAGCTGACAGATAGGTGCTCCAATGCACAACTAGCATTGTGTATTTTGTCTTCACAGTAATATTAATTTCCCAAAAAAGATAATACTGCCAGAGTACATAAGATTAATTTTACTGTTAAGTCATTAGTCACTACTTTGTGCTCATTCTATAAAAGGCAGGAAGCATTAATCTGAGCATACCACATGGGACTGTTGTTCATCTTAAGGAAAGGTTAAAAGAAGTTTTTTATTTCCATAGGGGCATTAACATAAAGAAAATATAAACACACAGCAGCCCCAACAAACTATAAAATTCTGGTTTTTAATTCAGGCTGTGAACAACTGAGAGCCATTTCTCATCATTCCTGAATGTGCTGTGTTGTAGAAAGAGTCTAACAAGGATTAAAAAGGCCGTCCTATGCATGCATTTTGCTAAATCCCTGCATGCCATTCTAGGGTGACTGTACTGTCTGAACAAGTTCTTTCTGTTTGCCTGTAAGAAATAGCTGGCTCAAACAATTCATCTGATCACTGAGGCTCAGCCAGAGAGTGTGCCAGCCCAACTATATGCAGTCTAATACTCTTTCCATGAATGACAGTTTAAAAAGGACTTTTTTGCTTGAATGGTCCTCCATAGGATGTGGAAATAGGCTCAGCTAGGGAAGGGAAGTAGGGAGGGTAGGAAACCAGAACCAAACATCACTGTTTAAGTCCTACTGGCTACCTGTCTTTTACTCCAGTGCAAGCAGACAGAGTTACAGTAAATTAATATGAACTTACCTGTCAAAAAGCTCTTTATTTTACATCTGTTACAAAGCAGTTATCTGAAAAGGGCATGAGGTCAATGAAATTGCACAATAGCAATACGACAGTGAAAGAAACGCACTGGGGGGATCCTTGCTTCCTCTTATGAACAGCCATTTCTCATGTGTTCAGATGTTTTGAAAGATTAAGATGTGGAAATGTCAGAACTGGTCTGCTAAATCAAGCTACCAAAACATAGCTTGGATAATAATTATTCCACTAAGGCAGAGAAGGAGAAAGTGGCATTTTACATAACTATTGCAGAAACTGTAGATGGACAATAACTTCACACTACAGGTACAATAATCACACTGACCATAAATATTGGTCTGACTGCATTGAATACGTAACAAAGCCATGTTAAGTTTACTGAGCACAATCATTATGTTCAAGAGACTCAAGTTATTCACATCAAGGTCTGAAACTAATTGCAAAGTAATTCAGTTTGATATTTCACCTTGCAGAGGTTATGTGAGTAACAGCCTTACAAAATAAACTAGGCAGTCCTATTTTCTATATGCTGGTTGAAATGAAGACTATCTCACTAAGAGTTGCCCTGTTCTCCCTTGGCAGTGAACTCACTGCTTGGCTGGAGAGATACTTATCTACAACAGTAAAAGTTTTACATGTGTTCCAACCAACTGGCCTCTAACCTATCTTTCTTTGAAAAGACAGAGTAAGCCTCAGGATTGTGAAGCTTATACACAGGAAGCAGCTTTCAAAGTATTTGCAGGCCATGTACAAAGCAGGCAGCTATAATGTGAATTCCTCATTACTATCCCAGTGAATACATTTCTGCTTTCCCACTGGAATCTCTCCTTGGTGACAAATGACTAATTCCTCATGCTTACTCAGTTCTGCCCTCACCTGAACACATCATTTCCATCAAATACTGCAAAGCTTTCCTAGTTTTGTGATGTGGTCAAATTTCAGACAGCTCAAATGTCTTCACTTAAAAGAAGAAGTGATGATGTTCCAGAGACCTCAAAGGCAAGATCCAGCAAGACATCCTGCCCTTGGTGTAAGTATATTGTGATTTGCCCATTCTGTGAATTATGCTACATCATGTGTGTCTGTTTTTATAATCTGACAATTGTGCAAGGTGATCCGGATATTATTTCAGGACATTTTTGTGAGTTTTTTCTTCAGTTTATAGGGGATTTTTTTTTTCAGCCTGTCTAGTGCTGAAATTTCTATTCCAGGTTTCCCGTAGATATAAAAGATACACATGTGCATAATATTACTTATTCTTACCCTGTCAGCATCAATAAGGCATACTGTACCTGGCCTTTCCAGACATACAGAGAATAGTAATTACCTAGAAAACATTTGCTAACGAAATTTCCATAGCATTTTATTACTCTTCCCTTCTACAGTGAGATTGCCATCTCTGTACACGTATGAGACTTACATTTGGGGAAGAGATATTATAGCAGCTCAGGGCTTAAAAGACTTATGGAAAAAATCAGAGCAATCTCTGGATGTGACAGCTGACAAGAAGGTTTGTGTTGCCATTACACAACATCTTAGGACTCTCACAGTCCTCAGATTGTGGAAGATGAGCTTCCTGTGGGCTGTTTGTTGGAAGATCTCATTGCCACGGTTATTAGATGCTTCATTAAAATTAGAGCATCCCACTTTAGATTTTTTTTTTTTTTTTTTTTTTTTTTTTTTTTTTTTGTGATTGATAGTGCTGAAAGAGCAGAAATCTCAGTTTCTCCATGTGTGTGATCTGCCAACAATCACACAAGCCCACACTAGCTGCTCTGGTCACTGCAGGAACCTCAGGAGGTTGCTGGGTCCAGATGGCTCAGTTTATCAGAGCACACTACTGAGTCTCTTAAAGGAGCTGCAAACCATCTGGGCAGATTTAAAGCCAAAAGAAAATATGTTGGATCCTATGGAAACAGGTCTCTTGCATATTGCCCTCACAGTCTTTGTCATCTACCTGTTCCTCTAACTAAGGCACAGGCAAGAAACTTCATGGGAGGTGCAATTACTGGTCCTCAGTGAAATAAATGCCCAATATTATTCCTCTTGTTATTTCAATGTTTCTCTTTCTAGTAATCACTTCTGAAGACTGATTGAGGGAGAACACAGCAAAAGAACATATATGGGACTAGTCTCTCTCCCTGTCATGGAGTCCAGTGGAACCACAGTAAGTGTAAGCAGTTGATGTTTTCTTGGGTGTATGCATACATGTACAGCTACTTACAAATCAAAGACAATGAGAATATTTAATTATCATCAACATTCACTGTTTCATTTTTCAGCATGTTGCCTACTTCCTCAAAATTCTGGAGCCTGGACAGCTGCATCGTTCTCAAGCATAACCAGGAACCTTACTGAGGCAATCTCACCTGTGCTTGAATCACAAGCAGCACTGTTTAAATACACATGCAAATGGCTTCAAAATTTTGTAAATCACTTTATATATCTTTAAACCCTACCTTCTCATAATTTACGCAGCTAGGAAGTATGTGATCAATCATTCTAACATATAATTTTATTCACCATTGTACAAAATGCACAGTACAGGCTCATGTGATGGTGCATGTGAATCACAGCACTTACACTGCCTAAGGCACATGAACACCAAGGAGCAGCCTAGGCCCAGCTGATTAAGCTGTAGTGCAAAACAACACCTCAGTACTCAGTAGCCAGAGGTATGACAGCCAACAGAGGTTTACTGGACCAAAGAGGAATTTACTTCTTTAATACATGTCATGTTCTCTCCTCTGTTTCCCCTTATAGAGTGAAATATATAGGCAAGAGATTGCTGCAGTTTTATGTGTTATGTACCTCCAAAATTAGAGAGTAACAAACTGTCTTTATTAGCCTGTACATTTGGTATAGTGCAATAAATCACTGAAAGTGCAGGTAAGCATATAGTGGTTTAAAGAGTCAAGAAAAACTAAAGAACTTCATGTATCTGGTGAAAGTGATTTTAGAACTGAAGCACAGCAAGACAAAATACTACACTTTCTAACCCTGCCTATTCTACTGCTTGTTTCTTGTCATTATTGTTTTGTTTATTGACAGGAAAGTCACAGTTTATAAAGCTTACCTCAGGCAGGTATTTAAAATATTTTTTTTTAATCCCCCAAGCATGTTAATATGGACCCAAACTATTTTTTGTACCTGCTTTTCTTTCAAAACTGTAATTTGTGCCTTATTCCAGATGACCAAAGTATTGGGCACAGAGAATTTGTAAAAAAATGTGCTTGTTTATGAAGCAAACACGTGCGAGATTGATGAAATTATTAATGTCACAGTGTTAACTTTCTTCTCATAAATTCAGTTTAACAGTGCTGACATTGCAATTACAGTCAAATGTTCCAGCTCTTTGCTTATTTGCTCAATCTGTCAGTCCACCATGGGGGGAGACAAATTGTGGTAAGCATTTGACAAAGCACAAAAGAGATATAAGACTATTCTGATTAAATCTTGGTGAAAGATTAAATGACTCTGAATACTTTTCAAATTTTTCAGATATGACATTTTTAACCAATACTACTAAAATATTCTGCTCACCACATGTTTAAAAACATTTAGGGTAAAAATAGTGTGTGTAGCTCACAGACTAGTTGATTGTTGTGTTTCAGAACCCACAGATTAATAGCTGCATTCATGTTATGTGTCTCAGTGATGTGAATAATGTATTTTCCTGGATCAAAACCTGTATGTAGCTCATCCATACTCAGACATCTGACCCCAAATGTATGACTCCTCTGACAAAACTTTCTCATTGACATCAGAGCAAGAACATCACAGAGTTGACTCTACATTGTGAAGAAAAGTCAGTATTAAATTTCAAATTCAGTCATGCATGTAAGAGGACTATAGCTCAAGCAAATTTCAAATATACTAACCTCATACGTTTCAGAGTCAGACAATTATGAAAACACAGAGTTGTAATGTTCGTGACTTTAAATGTGCGCTAAGACTTCTACAGACTTCAGCTGTGCAGGAGTAGGTCCTTACAGATTTTGGCACATAATCATAGAAACAAATTATGTGAAACATGTGAGCTAAACCTACTTGTTTACATTCCTATGGATGATTAAAGGTCTTGACTTCTCAATACAAAAGCATACAAGAAATGGAAGACACAGTTCTCAGTGCTTTTACTGGGAATCCATTTAACTTTGGCATTAAAGTTGCTAAAGATACTAAAATGGGTTTTTTTTCTAGCACATATTTTATCCATATACTGGACAATAAAAAAATATTGGTGTACTTGTAGTCAGAAAAAAATCCATGTAAAATTTAATGTTTCTTAATCAAGGAATTGTAAGTGATGACACCAAATGCAGGAGCATTAGGAAAATGAAGTCCCCATTTCTAGATTTATATTCTGCATTTATAATGCAAAACACATACTAAAATCTGTTCATCTAGACTGGTTTTATATCAGGTGAGGATTTGGTCTTATGTTTCCATTTTACTAAGACTTTCCTTCTTTTTTTTTTTTTGTGTTTTTCAGACAGACATTTTTGTAAAAGGCCCAAATAGACAGGTTCAGCCTTTCATTTCCAATTGATGAGACATATATTGAAACTGAAACACATAAATGACACATTTCAAAAATCTCCAATAGACATATGTTTACCTTCTGAGTGAATGAGAGTATTGTATTTGCTTTCTCTTTCATTAGATCTGAAGGCTGAAAAAAGTCTCATATGCTCACAATGAAAATATTTTGATTTATGATTTGCTAGATTTCTACGATTACTTTGTTCAAAAGGGAGAGGAATCCTCTGTATGAGTTTCACAAAATATCTAGAACAAAAACAAAACCTACAAAAATGCAATTCTCAAAGTTTACAGCAATGAACTAAATTTAAAAAAAATCTAGAAGCTGTTTTTTTAGTATTCTGCTTTTACATGCACCACAGGTATCCACTAAATGATAGGAAATGGTGATCTGGGAAAAAGCTAGAAACTGGAGACCTTTTTTTGACATTATCCTGGCTAGATAAATTGAAATAACAACTATCTGCCTCAAAACTGTTACTGCTTGTAACTCCCTATGCATTCCTTTCAAATATGCAACATGAGGTTTTAAAACAAAAATTATTATGAAAAAAGTACACAATTATATACTTTTCAAATGTGATAAATGAACAAGCAAGTAGTGATTTTTAAGTCTACCTTCCAGCAAATACTTTAAATACATGTGAGTTGAGCAGAGCAAGCAATCTCAATCAAAGTCAATGTGTCTGGCAGAGCTGTGTGTAAAATGACAACCCCACAAAAGATCCTGTAAATTTACTGCCCAATCCTGACCTTAATACCTTCAGTAGTAAAACTCCTGCTGACAGCAGTAAGAGCAGAATCAGGCCCCTACAGCTTAGGTTTCTAAGGTTTTCTCCCCCTTCCTTCCCCCTCCTTCTACAACAGCTTGAATTCCTGTATTCTGATTAAGATAGATGGAGTATTTGCATCCTATCCATATTCATAATCCTCCTTTTCAGTGTCAACCCAAAACACTGCATTTGTTGCCCAGGCAGACACATGCAATGTCTTCAGAAGGTTTTGCATAGATGGATAAGGACACATCCCTTTTCAAATTTTGCAGAATAGGTGGCCACTAGGTGAATTCATGCTGTTAAAGTGCTAAGAGACCAGAACAAAAAAACATGTCTTTTGTGTGTGACAGAAACTGTAATTAATGATTTCTCCCTTTTTTGCCAAAGAGAAAAGGGAGATGTGCTGTTGACAGGCATTTTATTAATGGTTTCTACCATCTTAGTATACATAAAAGGCATTATTGGCTGCAGAGCTAGTTTAAAAGATTTTTAGGTTTTTTTTGGAAATGTTGAAGATGTTTCATGGATGAAAAATGAAGGCAATCTGTCCACTGCCTCTGAAAGTTTGGGCTTCAATAATAAAATTGAAACTATTGTGACAGTTTCCATTGAATCCTTTAACCATTTGCCTCCTGCTGGCACAATCAATGATGGCATCTGCAGGAACATGGTCACCCTTACCTAGTTTCTCTCTTATTTCAGCAACAAAACCTGTCAATAACATGTCTCACGGCTGCTTTTCTAAGGAGATTTATCAACCATCTAGGTGATGGCACTTATTTTAGTGACTGTTGGTCTGTTGTTTTATTTGGATCCAATAGGAGATACACATTCAGCCTGGCACACAAGAAATTAGACATGCATTTTCCAGTTTCAACAATGGCAGCTGACTGCCTAATCCAGAGGCCAAAGCAGTGATGATTTAGACTTTGCCTCACGATGAAATTAAAGTGAATGAGAATAACAAAATGTTACATTACTTTCTTAACTATATTAGGTAGAAGAATGTGACAATCCTGCGTGCAATTCTTGAGTTTGCTCTCATTTTGAAATATGCCAAGCGAAAATCCTAATTCCGTACAAATGAAAGGCGGCAGCTTGACTGTTCCGATAGCGCTATGCTCATTTACACTGGCTAATGGGCTTCCCATTGCTTATGGACAGACAAGAAAACACCCATTTATCTAGGTTAGTGCTCCTTCTGCAACACTTTGAGAAAATGTTTTGCTTTGCCACTGATTTGTGAACAACTTAATAACTTGTGTGAAGCAACAAGAAAGCAGACGTTTACCACATGCGTTCACAATAATGCAATCAGAAAACATGTCGGGGAAGGGATTTACAGCAGTTTGCACACGCTCTCCAGACAACCAAGCAGGAAAGGGTTCTCACTGTATTTTATTGAAGGGTTGCTGATACCTTCATTTTAAGCACAGGACACTTTTGAGACTGCTCAGCTCAGCATCACATCTGACATGGGTTTTAAATATTGCTAGGTTAATAAAATATCCATCTCTTCTCTAAGCAAATGCACGATTCTTTTAGTTCAGTTTTTAAAACTTCATTTCTAAATGTCTTGGAAAAATCCATGTTTTGGGAGGCAGCTGGAAATGCACTATTTGCACACTGATCTATACTAGCAGCCATTCATTTTCTCTGGGAATTTTCATGTAAGCTCCCTTATTGGGAATATGCTAATGGCAACCGCCATGATTACTGATTTTCTTTGAATCATTATTCCTCTGTGGGCAAAGCAATCAGAAAGGGAGAACAGGAGATTTACTTCTTGCTTGTGTGCCTTCTTCAACCATCTGCTCTATCCTGATTCATTTGAATAAGATCTGCAGTTTTAGATTCTTTACTCTGGCATTCTGAAGCATTTTAAAGCTTAAAAGGAGTTAATAGTTATCTATCAGTGTCACAAACGTGGTACTGTGATGCATTCTAAGAGCAAGTTTGCCTTCCAATGGTTTACAGGGCCAGATTAATTTTATTAAAGTAAAAAATTACAATGTTCTTTAACAGCTTCATTATTTCAGACAAGTCTTTTGTGAGCACATTTATTATCTGGAGCGTGGAGTATAAAAGCTGAAAGAAAGGGAACTAATTTACAAAGCAAGAACATTTTAAAAATGGAAATTGTTAATCTACTCCACCCCATACATGGAAAAAATAGAGGGCAAAATTGTGATCAATTTAATGAAAATACAACCTTGTAAAACGCACTGCAGTTCCTGAATTCTTGTACCTGTTATTTTACCTGGGTGAATTTCTGAAGTACATTTACACAAGGTCATTTTGATTTTAATAAAGGTGCTATTTAGCTGCATCAAAGTTCAATTAATTTTTTCTGTCAAATCAACTACTGGCTTCATATAACCAGTTTCCCATGCACAGTGATAATGATGTGCATGCTTTCCTTTTTATTTTTTACTTTGATGACAGTTTTCTGATAGAAGTATATATCTATATATACACAAACACATACACACACACACACACACACACACACACACATATATATATATACATACCAGCTTAAAAACCCTAGCACTGCTAATTGCCAAAAGACCATTTTGTACAAGGGAAATGGAAAATAAGCAAGAAGACATCAAGACATCATAGCAAGACAGAACTAAACACAGATAAATGATAGAGGCAGCATTCAGAGAAGAGTTGTAGTGAATACTCAAGTGCAGTCTTTTCATAAGCAAGTAACCTTTGAAACGTAAAGAAAAATTAGTGTTTGGGAATCAAATACATTTTTACTGTTCTTATTATGTTATATATGTTCTTATATGTTATGATGAACACAAGAAGAGTCTCTCTGATCAGTCCTGTAAATTATTTCATAATGTCTATTAAAAAAGAGGCCCTTCTACAAAACTAGAGAATCTTTAGACTAGCACACAGCACACAATGATCATCAAACCACAAGATGACCCATTTTGTTAGTTTTGGAACCAGAAACCTAAACTAATGCAGAATTATTAAAACAGAGCAGTTTGTCAGTTCCTTTGGTGAGGCCGCAGACATTAAGATCTCTACCTAGCTTTTCTATTTATTTTTTTTTCCTAATATCTTCTTCTGCCAGCCCCAGTTGGTTAGCATTCTGATTTCTCCTTATCTTTTTAAAAATAGAAAGACAATACAAAAGACTGAAATGGCAGTGCCCTCCCAGCTAGAATTAGTTATGGGGAGCACTTTCTATCAACTAATTTCAGGTCCTTTCAGAGCTCTCAGAGCTGCAACTTGTGTGAAGAAAGAGAAGTTTTTAAAGAAAGGGTTTGTCTGTTCTCATTCACACAAAGTGAACTTAAAAATGCACTTTGTGCTTTCTTTTAATTAGAGATGCAACTAAACCAAACCATGAATTACAGAACTCTGTATTTGTGACTTGGCTATCCTAAAGATAAGAAACGCTTTTTTTGGTTTAAAGATGCATCAATCTTTGAAATTCCTTATTCCATAGCTCGCTAGAGGACTGGAAATCCAGATTAATTTTTATGGTGTTTTTCCAATGTCAATGTGTTTCCATGAATTTCAAGGATTGGTCTCAACCTTATTTTTACTTTGATGTATTGTACTAAGCGAGCAGTTCTGAGAAACATGAATAAAAATGTTCTATCTTAATAATTCATAAGACAAAATTTTTAACACCAAATTAAAGACAGGCAAGTGGCCAATGAAAGAGAGAGAAGAAATCACAGAAATATGAAAATCATACATCTTTATAACAACATAGGCACTTCAATATTTTGCTGTCCAAGCATACTACGCATTAAAACACATGGTGCAATATTAAGTCCTTTTAATTGAGAAACATTTTGTCTTGTCTTACTTTTTATTTCTCTTTCTTCCTAATGAAACCATTCTTATTGCTACACCTTTGTGCAATGCAGCTTGCTTATTTCATGGTTAAAGCCACTTACCACATGAAGCTCTGGCTCTAAGTACACAGCCTCACAATGCAGTAGGAATATTTTAATCTCCTCCTCAGTGTATCTCTGTGGTCTTAAACATTTTTCGGTTCCTTTTCTAGCACAAAAAAAAAACAAAAAAACAACCCAGCAACCTCTTTACCTAGCCAAGCAAGGAGTTTCTGAAAAATAGAGCATCAAATGCTAGCCCCTCTTGAAAAGCTGAGGGGAAAGCAGGAGAGGCAGTGTGTTTATTCTTGACAGAGAACTGAAGAATATCTCTGACTGCAAGCTAGAGTAATAACACCAGTTAATAGATCCAACTGCTCCCATATTAACAGCCAGCAAATCCAGACCAGGAAGGTCTACCAACTACACTTAACCCTGTTAAAAATACCCCATCTTCCCCTCTGCAGTGACAACTGTACAGAGTTCAGCCTGGGGTACCTGGGGGCAAATGCAAAATAGTCTGTGTTAGCTCTCCATAGGCTGCCTTACAACAAAGTCTGTTTATGGCAAACTTGCAGCCCTTGTTAAAACACTCAGCTCATGAATACACCATTTGTTGTAGGCACTTTACATAATCCTAATCATAATAATGCTTGAGAGCATCACGATCTTTACAATTATCAACTCAAGCCAGTGGAAAAGATGTGTCTTATATTTTTATCCAATTTTAATGATTCTCTATTATACAATTTACCTAAACCAAAACAATACAAACCAAACCAAACAACAACAACAATAACAACAACAAAAAGAGAGACTGAGACTAGACCTGAACTGTTAGTGAACCCTGGTGAACCTCAGAATTTCTTGAAAGCAGTAGACAGGTACTAGCAAAATATTCTTAATGCAATTTTTTTTCTCTTGAATTTAAGGTAGATATATAAAGATCTTCCATTGTTTAACAATTCAAACATTAAAAAAAAAACAAACTAAAAAAAAAAACCTGGCCAAAAAAACCCCAAAAACCCAAACAAACAAACCAAAACAAAAAACACACCACAAGACACTACAAACTATTTTGAAATCCACAAATGAGATCTAAATACTCTTGCTTTATGAGCTTTATCTATAAATTTGGATATATATATTTGTATGTTTCTATACATATTTGGATAACATTGAATAATATCCTTATGCACCATTTAAAATGGTATGTATTGGTTTATGTTTTCCAGAGTATTTTTTAACACTCAGATTTTAAGATAACACCACCATGCCTAAACATTGTAATAATTCAATTTCATGTATGCTTTCTTTTATTGTTGAGATTTGATAAATACAGACTATCAAGTCACTAGCATATCTGCTTTTCTGTTTCTTTTCAGAATGCACTGTATTTCTCAACTGTGCCATAAAATAAAATAAAAAAGATTTTCCTTTAATTTGCATAAGATTTTATTTGGAACTGTTAATCTATCATGTAGACACAGTCAAATGCACCTTGTAATTAACACAAACTAAATTCATTGCACTTAGGTAGGATGCTAGTTGATGTACATAGACAATTGTTCATACAGCCTGCTATGAAAGTTGAAAGCCTTTCATTTAATGCATACAACAAACCTAATGTGATTTCTAAAGAGGCAGGCTTTTTAAATAACCTGAAGAATGGAAAGGGGTGGGGGGAGGAAAGAAAAATAAAATTCTTGGCTTACAATGCTTCAAAACAAGTGTTTCCCAGACAAAAAAATGTACACTTTTTTAAATATTAAAATTGATCAACTGGTGAAAAAAAGAAAATTTAATTCAGAATCTTTTGAATGGTTCCATAATTTGGGTCCACTTCCAGATAAGATTAAAATTTTCTCAGATTGTATTTTTGAGAACTGAAGGAATCAAAATCTGCTCATTTTTCTGATGATGGATAACATTTCTGAAATATATATTTATACATATTTTTTATATATATTTATACATATATTATATATATATTTATACAAATGCTCAGCACTGATATTTTCTGGTTTATGGAGCTGTAAGGGTGTTTCCACAGCATTCATTTGTAGTATCATCACATTCCAAGAAACACTTGCAGTAATTCAGTGAAGTTGGATCGATGGAAGTTACACCTTTGTGTACGTTATGGGCAGTCCCTGGCTGAGAAAGGAACCTGTGCCTTTGGGAGTGGCAGAGATGTCAGGGTAACCAGCAGCTTGAAGGCACAGAGAACACCAGATTCAATGTGTGCATTTGTGACAAACACTTCAACTAAGAAATAAAAGGCTGAATAGCACAAACTTGGCTCAACTTCTCCCAAAAAGGACAATCCAGGACAGTGAAGGTAATTACAAATGTTTCTCTTTCCCACCAAAGTTTACAAAGCATACAGCTAACTTCACAATATATTCTTACAAATCTCTCTGCTGATTAGGCAAAGAAACATAATAAACCCTGTGGTTAGCTACAGCACAACTTAAATAACTTAAGTTTAAACAATAAAGAGCAAAGGAGCGGAAACCAAAATGCTGCAGGAAAACATAAGAATTAATCACCAGCTATCACTCCTACAGATTAGTACAGTGATCAAGGAACTTTCATTAACTACTAAAGAAATTATTTGTATTTTCTCGAGACATATGCTAGCGTAAAAACAAGGACAAGGTGGAGCTTCGACAAAGCTTCGTATCTGAGTTAATTAAGCTTTTGGAGTAATTGTCCTCCCATAAACCTCAATAGATTTCTCTCAGTTCCTTTCTCAGATACTGGATTCCCTAAGGATTTTAATTTCCTTCTCCAGTTCCTAATTACTGTATCCACTCAGGTTCCAGTCATCTTCTTTTCCCTCTGAGTGCTCTACTCCTTTCAGCTCCCTATGCCTTCACCATAGAATCTAGTTTTCCCATTCAAGCTGACTTATCATGTTATTCTGGGTAGTCATTTAGTGGAGGCTTTTTTGGGATTTTTTTTGGGGGGGATTGTGGTTTTTTTTGGTTTTGTTTTCTTGGCTTGGTTGCTTTTTTGTTTTGTTTGGGGTTTTCTTTGTATCTTTGTTTTGTTTTGTAGGTACTGATGAAAATCCATCACTATTACTAGCAGACCAGATTTTGGGGTAAAAATAGAACATTCTTCTCAGCACTCTGCATTAGATAGTCTTTTTTTTTTTTTTTTTTTTTTTTTTTTTTTTTCTCCCAACATCATTTCAGCAGTATTTCTGTGCTAGCTAGTTTATGCTTTGGGGTTACTTTACTGAGAAATAAGCCCATCTGCTTACAAAATTTTAACAACAACATTACTTTAGGTGGAAATGCAAATATCTAAGATCTGCAGACTGCATTCGCATATAAAACTACAGCCTAATTTATCTTTCTCCAGAAGGACTTGAATGCTTCTTCCAAAACAAAGACCACAATCAACAACAAACAAAAGGCACAAAAAAAAAAAAGGCACACTCTCCAGCAATTTCTTTTCTAGAATGGTACAATTTCTATCATCTTGTCTCAAAACTTGTTGGCTAAGAAAATTTTACTTTGTATGTAGTCATGCTCAAAATCATGCCAGCATCTCACTGCTTATGGAATAAAAGAACACCGTATATTTTATGGTACAAAAATCAAAGGTTGCTCTTCCTGCTACTGGTTTTACTCAGCAGTAAAGAGAAAACCTTGCAAGTGTTGTTTACACAGTACTAAATCCTTGTAAAGTCATACTGAAACAAGTCTGCTATCTGACCTAGCCCTTAGGGCTACTTAAACACCTGTGGATTTATAGAGTTCAGATGTCTACAAGGTCTGTGCTGAGTTCACTTCCAAACCTGTGCCCCATGTGAAGTCCTTTGCTGGCACAGTTAAGCCATTACTACTTGGTTCTGGTTTGTAAGGCAATCACATTATGAAATAGAAAGAGTTCAGAATTAAGATAACTTACCTTTATACACACACTGTAAATGTACATAACAGTTAAAAGCTCAACATGTGAGTTTTTATTTGCAGAAGCTTAGCTTCACTAAGATCAAAACAACACAGGGAAAGAGAGGGGTTATCCTCATCTGTATATGTATAATGACTTCCCCAGCAGGACCTGTACATGTTAAATACACATCAGACCATCGAGTTCAAGTAGAGTATGCTTTGTTCTAAGAAAATAAGCATTATGGTAGAAAACACAAAAAATTTTCTCATCCCACTTTTAGAAAATACACTTTCCTGCACTCCAGATACAACAAAAAAATCATAATACAATTCATAAGAGAAGGAGGATAGAACATGTTCTAAACTTCTCAATAATTTAGCTAGTTGGAAGGCTTACAGGTTAAATCCTGGTCCCACAGAAATCCATATGTCTGACTTAAAGAGGACCAAGACTACATTGTCCACTGGGTTTAAATGAAGTATACCCTAAGTACTATGAATCGCCAAAAGCCAAAGGTGTTTGCTTTCAATTTAATTATTTCACAGTAATATCACATTAAAGTTTACAGTTAAGGCCTGTTATTCTGTTATTCTCTGGGTCAATGATACCCATTTTCTATAGATCCTTTATTACTGGATGTATGTGTATCGTAAGATGAAAATAATGATAAGTGCATTTTATGGATAAGTGTATTCTTAAAATACGAGGTCAGGAAAAGTTTTAAAGTACTATTCTAGTACATTCTAATAGTTAATAAAAATGAAAGCAAATAATTATTAAATAAATACAGCCTTTTTTTAACCTTCCCCTCTGTTTTTGGGGGGTTTTTTGTTTGGGTTTTTTTTCCCCCTTCCCCTCTGGTTCTGTAATTTTATGATTTTTAAGCCAATCTCATAATGCATAAATGTGTCACCTTAATTTGCTAATGCTGGGACTGGTAAGATTGCTTCCTGGAGCTCTGAGCAAGTGCATGCTGAGAAAGAGCTTCAGGAAAGCATGCAGTTGGGGATCTTTTTTAAATTTATTTTTCTTTCTTAACTACTAATCTAGCATCACTACACAAAAGAGAGCAAAAGCAGCAATTGTATTACTGTCATCCCATCTCTCCGTGATGGCTTTAGGCAGGTTTGTGCTGCCAATAAAGAGCAGTGAACAGGGGCTGCTCATCACTATACCAAAGCTGGCTCTTGCACAGGGGGGACATGGACACATTCCTGTTTCTATTCCCTGTTTAGTGGTGCACTAACCTAGGGCACAGCAGCACACACACCTTCTCATCTGAGCTGCTATTGCAGCTGTTTAGAGTTCATGTTTGTACCTTGATGAATTAAGAAGTTACATAAATGCTAAATGCTCTTAAAATGAGACTCACAAAAAACTCAGAACTCTTGTGAAATGCAAATTCCAAATTAGGTCTCTCTTAAAGAGCCGAATAATAAAAACAGCCATCACAATTTACCACTCCTTTCTCTTTTACATTCTACTCAGTATGACTTTCAGTTAGATAGGAATGTATAATAAACTACTGCCATGCTTGGCCTCTTGTGGATCTATCCTGCTTACACATTGCTAAATCTTTTTTATTGCTTCTGACAATATGTTGTTTCATACCTTTATATCTGTACTTATATTGGTTATATTGCTGGGTTATCATTGTGGTGGTGAATTACACTGAAAAAAACCCATATCTGTTTATCAGATAGGATTTGGCTCACACAAACATTTCCATTACCATAATATTTCCTTGCACCATTCATTTAATATACTTTCATACATAGATACATGGCTATCCTTTACCAAACATACTAGAACATAGTAATTGCCATCAGTGCTATTACTAGGAAAGGAAAAACTGACACTTTCTGGCAAAAGCAAGAGATGACACAGCCAATGCAAATTATTTATCTCAGTTGTTCCCCATGCTGAGTCCTTGAGGTCTGAGGATGAATTAAGTGCCTAGCAACTAAAACATAGTCGCTGCCACCCTTCTTTTCTTGTCTCTCTTTATGTGGAGAATTCGGCCCTCACCAGGAAATATCTCTTATCCCCAGTTAATAAGAAGATCCCTATTTATCACCAATTGTCAATCCATGCAGATATCTCCATCCAGTCCTACATTAGCCATTCTCAGAAATGCTGACTGCTGTGCACTACATAGGGTAAGTCAAAATATGTGAAAACTGCAAGCAACTCTTATTCATATAACTATTTATACAGCCAAAGGTTATAAAATACCTTTGATCTGACAGCTTCTGGATAAAACCAAAATGAATATAACTAATCTTATGTTTGAAAATTTTAGGGAAATTCAGAATAGCCATCCACAGTGTTTTACCAGTGGCAGAAAACCAAGACAATACGGAGGCAAAGAAATGCAGATCAGCCAAGTCCCACATATTGGATGTGAGATTCATGCACTTGACAGCCTGAAACTCCCTGTAGGTAAACCTTCATCAAATGCATTTCCTAATCAGTGCAGAGGCTTCCCTGTGCTCCTGCATGTACAAAATCAGTTTTGTCTGTCATCTGGGGTCATGAAGCAGAAGGCAGAAGCCAGAAGCTCAAAGTAAAAAAACCCTCATCCTGTGTCACAGGTGTCTCTCTAGGACACACCTTGGCCCATACCCAACCTCTCAAATGCCGGAGGAGAAGGGTTAATTTGAGAGCCCGGGTGCCCAAGTCAGGGCTAGTCAGGCTAGTCAGTAACAACACAAAGGAAATTGCCAAGCTGGGATTTGGGGTATAAAGGTGGGAATGTAACAGTGAAAGCTCCATAAATCTGTGGAATAGAGGGAGCCCACTTACTTCACATCTACTTGGCACATAGCACAAGGAGGCTCCTCGTGCACCGCAGGAAAATAATTTTACATTGCTGGCTGCAATAGCAGTGTGAGGCCATAGCAGGAGCTGCTGAAGGGTAGAGAGGAAAAATGAAGGGTAATGGGTCTGAATTAAGATGAATGGAGCAGCAGACAATTAGCTAGTTCATCAAAAGAGCAAACAATCATTAAGAGAAGCCTTTTACAATGTAAAACCATTTGTAACAGGGTTGCAGTAAAGAGGACGCCAATTCTTCAAGACTGCAATTGAGCTTAATCTTATTCCTAACAGGGCTGATTCTCAAAAACTCGGAGAAATAATCAGTTATTTCCTGCTTTCAGTGGAAATGGAGCACTAGATCTTTGATTAAACTTCATTCCTAATATTTGGTTTGCTCGGAAAAAAATGCTCTTCTAAATTATTAGAGTACTTTGATGGAACAATTTGTTCCTTCTGTTTGAAATATTTCCTACTGCAATAAACTGATGAATGTAAATGCTAAAATACAGATTTTCAGAGCTATAGAGATATTTTTAGGTTTTCAAATATTAAGACAAAATGGCATCATTTTGTATCTAAATCTGAATTTTAATGAGAAGCTCTATTGATAATCACAGAATATCTATATTTATAGAAAAACGGAATATCATAAATACAGGATTGTGCCACTATCTACATATGTTGCCTCTCTCCATACACAGAGAAATCAGAGTTTAATTTCTACAGCAATGGAAATACGGCAATTTACACCAGAACTATTAGTCAGAATGCAAAAAATAGATCTAAGCCAATGTGTTGGCTCAGTTTTCAAAAGTTGGATCAAGCTAAATTTTTCTCATGTATGCTTTTATTTCTGCCTCGCTGAAGAGAAGGACAATTCTGTGCTCACTCCATAAGGCCTTTATAGAAGGTTCTCAGACTTTTAATGCCATTTATTGTGGTGTTGCAGTCCTTACGACCCAGGTCTCAAACAGAATTAAATTGTACAGCAGCAAACCAGAAAAGCCAAATACAAAGAAACTGATAGAAATTTTGTTAAGATTAGTTTTATTTCTAGAGGTTAGTAAAAATATTGAAAGAAAAGAAAAAGACTAGCAAACATGATTTTTAATTCCTACTCTATAGCAAAACGAAACATTATTTTTAACTGTGAGCTTGAAAAGTTCCCCTAAATAAACATACAATAGCTGCTTTCTTGAGATGGAATTTCTCTAATTTGGTTAAGTGAATAACTAAGTTGTGCATATGGGGTACATATTCAGAGGAAAAAAGCTTTATATAGTAATTTAAAAATAGAAAAGTTAATGTATAAATTCTTAAGTCCCTTTTCTTAATGCTGTAAACATTTTATCAGACATTTTAAAGGGCAGAAAATGTACCCATTAAGCAGTATACATTCAGATCTTAGCAGTGTGAATGTACACAAATAAAAATTTAAGAGGAGAATATAATGGACGCAGCTAAAATGTTGAAAACTGTCTTTCTCAGCATATCTCCATAAGCATAAGTATTTTGAGATACCATTTTCAATTAGCTTTATTTCATAAGTAATATAACAATGGGATAGGCAGAAAAAAACCTCCATGTAATAAATTACTGGTATATGTTATTGCATGAGCAATAGAGCAGAATGTAAAATCAATAAAAATGAAATGTCTTTTTCTCCAAAATATGTGTTACAGAAAATGTAAAAAAACCCCCCAGAACTTGCAAAACCCTGACTCCTCCTTCTCCAAACATATACATAAACTCCATATTTTTGCCATTTTTCTAAATTGAAGCTTAAAGGGGTTTTGTTTTCTTTTAAACTTTAGTGTCTGTGGGAAAAATTTATACACTGCACAGAGTATTCTTTTATGTATATATTTTCTAGCATTGTTATTATTAATAATAATAATACAAAAAAGTGTAGCAGATCAAACCAGAAGGAGCCTTGAATATATTTGCTGGGAATTGCCTCAGGCTAAACACCAGGGACATGAAACAAACTGTTCTTATCACCTTTTTCCAAACACAGCGATTTAAATTTACAATGAAAGTGCCAGCACCAGCTGCACTTTAAGAAAGCACCACATGTCTTGATGAGCTCCAAGAAAATGGAAAAAAGCCCAGTTCAAGTTGGAGGTGTCATCTTCCTCTAGTCAGCTGGGTGACACAAAGCTGAAAGCGATGAAGTGCTAATTAGAGGTTGATGAACAGAATCTCGGAGTGGAAACTTGTCGAAATAGCCTCTACTGAATCATAGCCTTATGAGTCTGCCCTTATCTCCCCATACAAAGCACTGACAGAACCAGAAAAAGGCAGTGTGAATCTAAATATCTATATGGTTAGGTTACACATTTTATCTCTTACCATATGTCCATTTTATCCTGGGAGTTATTTTAAAATTACCTTATTTTTTAGAATGCAGATATGAATTTTCCCTAGTTAGTTCCCTCAGAATGTCTAGACTGTTTTGCAGAAGGAGCAATCAGACCTTTTTTTTTTCCTAAAAAAAAAAGCCTTTTATAACTAATTAGATAAGGGAAAAAAGTCTTCCAATGCAAAGTGATAATGAGCAAATAGCTATTTCTTAATCAGAGATATGAATAAAACCACATGAAAGAAAACAGGAAGAAATGAACATAAATTTAAATAAAGATCATGTTTAGAAGAGGTGTGAGTTAAAAATTGTTCTTCACTAAAAGCAAAGGTGGAGGAAGAGGCTTTAGCTGGCAGGAGTTTGGTGCTTTTTTGTTTTTATATAATATTAATGTTGAATTGACAGCAGTTTTGGTGAGTATCTAGCTCTAATGGAACCAAAAGCAGAAATGTTTAGCAGTGCTGGCAGGCAAGTACAGGCAGGGCGGTGTCACTTGTGGGAGCTGCTGCTCACACAGGAACAGCAGATGCTCCAAGCTGGGCTGGCAGGACACTGGAAGCTAACACTGGTTTGCACAATTGTGTCTCTCCTGCTCTTCCCTCCACCCCACAGAGCCCCATTTCCTCCACCTCATCCGCCCATCCACAGTGTGCTGTCCTCACTGAGCCAGCGCACCCCTCCTGGTCCCACAGCAGCACAGCCAGCTTCAGTGGGAGACAAATACGGGCTGAATGCTAAACGCAGATTCAAAGGTTCGGTTTGATTCCAGATGCCAAATCCAATTAATAAGAATGAAAATGTGAAGGTAGAGAGGAGGGTTGAAACCTTTCCCACACTGATGCAGCAGTGGGATACTGCAGCAACAACTACTCCGTGAATGAGTACACTGTGGTGGAGACACGCCTATTTGGGTCACCAGTTTTCCACCAGAATATCTTACCTGGAAATTTTTACAAGCTTTTTTCAAATTAGACTCCATTGATAGCCAGGAACTAGCTGACTTCATGGAAAATTCCTATTTTGTATTTAGATTAGGATTTTTCTTAACTATGCATAGTAAAATGGTCACTTGGTGAACATTAAGTAGTTTGTGAGATGAAATACTATCAGGACTAAATGTCATCAATTTTGAAACACCTTTCAGCACATATGGTAACACGTCCAGCAAAACTAAGACTACATAGAACGTTGACTACATTTCATTCACAAAAGCCCAACCCCTTGTGCTCTAAATTGTATTCTTGGGAGGCATTATGCATTTCTGTGCAATGCGTGCTAGCTAATATGACGGGGGTTTTAACATAATCTGATTGTACTAAGATATAAAGTACTAAAGTTACGGACCTTTGCTGATATCAACAGAGAAGGAAAGGATGACAGAATCCTCAGAAGTTTAGTCACAACACAAAAAATACAGCATTTGCTCTGAAGAGCGCACAATTTAAGAATAAAAATTCAGGGCTATGATAATTTTATGCAAACAGGGTGTGCTATACAAAATCATACTTTAAATATTTAATACCTTGTGAGCACACACTTACATCTATAATTTCAGTCAGTGTTTTTTCTGTTAGCCTATTGCTTCAGAAACTTAGTTCAGATTAATTGTTGTTAAAAAAAAAAAAAGAATCCATGCTCTTTTGAAAATGTCAACTCCCATTAAACCAGCTCTCCAAAATAATGATGTTCATCTGATTTTTCTCTCTTTGATTAGGCTTGTATAATTCTGTATTATCTTGGTAGCTTTGATGCCAAACAAGATTAAATTGTCATGTACAGTATATTAAATTTATAATCTGAATAAGAAAAATCACTTGTAAAGCACTCAATCAGTATCTAGAGACATAGCTACTAAATTTACATAATTTACACCACTGACGTGCCATTATTTCCTAATTATTTATGGCCAATTATCAATTGCTGGTCAATGCTTGGAATCAGTCACTATAATTATTTCCCTATGGCCTCTTGTTTAGATGCAACAGAGACGTTTTTTTCAAGCTTCAGTATGACACCAACATATACCTTTCCCCTGCAAAGTGATAATATTTTTTGCTGGGATTTTAATTCAGCAGTAATAAAAAATATTTTCATTACAAACTGTACTCTACCATTTGTATTACAAACTTAGAGCAGCATTTTGTACAAAACACTTAGGAGAGGATTCTCCAGAAAAAAACACTAAAAAATGTCAAACCAAACCAAACCAAACAAAAAACAAAACAAAAAAAAAACCACAAAAAAAACCCCAAACAAACAAAAAAAACCCCCCCAAAAAAAAAAAAAAAAAACAAACCAAAAATCCCCCCACATCAAAACTGACATAGTGGCAGAATCTTATTAACAGTAATGTGATCATATTGTCTATCCTGTTCTCTTTTATTTTTTTATTCAGCACATTTTCATCTTTCTCCTTTTGTAATTTGTTAAAATGGATGAAATAATAGCTGATTTCTGCCCTCATATCTAGATTTCACTTCTACACAAATCAGTCCTAAAGCATGCAAACAAAAATCTGCATTTGAATTCCTAATGATTCCTCCTATTGTCTCATTGCTGCTACAACCTGTCAATCACTGCTGAAAAGTGCTAATCACTCCCAGAAATCCCAGTCTCAGAGACAAAAGTACCAGTCACCACAAAAATAATACCAATTGGTCATGGGTGGAAGGCAAATCTCACTAGGGATCTAAGTGCACAATGGAGTTTATTAAGTTCATTTTGCTATAGTCTAGCTCTGCTTGCTAGTAGCATCCGACGGTTTCAGACTTTAATTTCAAAGTCAACTAAAATCCAGTAAAGTAACTTATATTCATTAGGTAGGCTTTAACTGAACTGCTGTGAAATCTCTTGGCTGCAAGGGCTTTTAGTAGAAGTGGCAGCTTTCATTTTCAATTTAAGGAAAATAGATCTAGTTGGATGTTAGGTACTTCTTTCTTAATCAGTTTGATTTTTACAGGCACTTAGTTCTTTCCAAAGTTGTTTCTTTAACTAATTGTATACATCTTTGGCTAATACTGCACATGAAAGAATACCTTGCAGTTAATACTCTGTACCTGATCAATTCCCCTGTTACAACATTCAGCTTTAGTAGAAAGAAGGAGTAAGAACGAATATATACAATGCATTATAAAGAACTATTGCCTCAGGTTACAGAAATTGCATTTTCTCTTAGAAAGGGGAAGGTGGCTAATGCAGTAGTCTTGACATCTAAACTGCTGTATCCTAAAATCCACATTTTTTTAAGCCTCAGTGCAGATTGCACTGTTTGCATTTAAAACTATAAACACAGACTGTGTTTTCCTGTTACATCAACTAAATACTGAAGTATGTTTGATCTTAATAAACTATAATTAAGCAATATACAGTAATTACCTTTTAGAAATCCCTATAGTGATTATTACCTCTGGAGTTGACTAGAGGAGACTAAGAATGTGCAATAATTGAGTTTTGTTGGTTATATGAATTCTACTTCCTTTTCCTTAGAGAAGCAAAACATTTTAAATGGGCAAAACTTCTTCAATGAGTATGGTTCATCTGGCTTCAGGCAGAGACTACTGCAATCATTAAACTTTACCAAAGTTGCTGTTGAGTTAAATTTATCAATTTTATTGCAGTGGAAGGACTACCCCTAAAAAAATGATAATATTTACATTGAAATAGGTTTGCAGAGAGGCATAATTTGTATATGGCTTTAGGCAATGTGTGCCTGCCTGCTTGGGATAGTTGGATTTCAGCAGTTACAGCATGCAATTCTGAACACTTCTTGCTTCAAAAGGAACCCACAGTTGCCAGCCTTAGAGTACTGCCACTACACACTCAGTGCCCATACTGCTGGTAAAGCAACTTTTTAAACTCCAAATACAACACGGGAAAAACTTTTTTTTTGTTTTGTTTTGTTTTTGTTTTTTTTCCCTTTTAAAACAGTATTTGTAGTTTAGGTGATTTTCTATTACAGTTAGAATAAATAGCAAGCCTCAGCAGAAAAGCAGGGTTGGCAAAGCAGTATATAACTCCAAAACACAGGTTCATTAATATAATTCTCTCATGATTACAGTGTCTATTATTTTGGATTTCTGATCTTGATATAAATAATAATGCAATTCAAGTGACTGCACACATGGTGATCCAGGAAGGGAAGCAAGCTTGCACTTCAGATATACTTACTTTGTGATACAAGCCACTCTAGGCACATTAATTCAGAAGTACATTAATCCACAGTGCCACCTAGCCACCTGTGTACATTTCGTTTAAATGTGACAAAAAGAAAAGCCTTCTAAACTGTAAAAACTGTTAACCCTCTCCCCTTCCCCTCCCCTCCAGTTACAGGATGTAGATGGAGTAGAATAATAATAATAAAAAAAAATAGTCCGATGTGTTTATAGCAACTGTTACTGACCTAAAGGAAACCTGCAAATCTTTGCTACAGCTCTGTGTTACACTGTTATTACTCCAAACAACATAAACTGGGATATTAGCTTCACTGAATTAAAATGAAGCGTTCTATAAACACCTGCTTTGTTGCACAAAACTTGTTTCACTGAAACATGGAACCTCTTCCCTTCTCTTTTGCTTCTTTTCAGCTCTAACCTTAGAACTGAATTAGATTTTACATTATGTTTATGTTGCAAGAATGTTTTAAAGCTTCAGCAAGTATCTAATTTATTTTAGGTCTTATTACTGTAAAAATAATAAAGTCAGGCTAGCAGATATTAAAATACATCCTCTAAATATACATCTAATAGATATTCTCAACCAGCAATATTCCCACAGCAATTTTAACACACACCATGAGTACACCAAGCCTCTTTGACAGAATGCTCAAAGCACCATGTAGTTCCCAGCTCAAGGTGTGACAGAAATGAGTTGCTTTTAAAACTTTCTCCTCCTTTGACAGAAACCACACAATATTCCCTGACTACCTTTTACAATTTGCATAGGAAAGGAAAGATGGTACGGGAATTGAAATGTCCCGAACAGCTCTGCAAAGGAAAGCCTGAGGCTGGGATCTGCCTCACCCAGGGAAGCAAGGAACTTGTTCCTCCACAGCATTTGAACCTCTTTCAGGCAGGACAGAGTTGTGTTGGCCACTGCCCCACAGAGCACAACTGAGAGTGTACCACAGGGCACCAAAGGTATGCTCAGAAGCCCTCCCAAACACGCTGGGTTTTAGGAGACAAGCCAAAAACTTTCCCTGTGCAGGCAAGTTGACCCAGGAACTGTCCTCGTCTTAATTCTTTCCAGCTCCCTGGCCATCACATTTTGCCTGGTCCACCAGGGTAAAGAAGGGCCAGTAGGCCAGTCTGCTCAGAGAGTAATTCTAAATATTACCCTGTATGCATTTATTTAGACCTCTGCATAATGGTGGCACAGAGAGAAAGCATAGGGTGAAGGAAAAGAGAAAAAAAACAGAGAAGTCTTCAATATATGTTTTCCCACTTCTATACTGAGAATTTTTCACCCTTGTTCAATTTCCTATGAGTAGAACCAGTGATCCAGCCATGCTTTTTGCCCCTTTTAAAGTAAGTAAGCTGATTGAAAAAAAAAAAAAAAAGGGCACTCCTAGTTTATCATAAAAAAGAAAAAAGCCCTAAAGAGCAAGCTACAAAAAAAGAGATGGGTTGTTCCTGACACAGATTAAAATAAATAATTCTTACTTCACAGTTTTCCTGTGCATAAAGTGTCCAGTTTTGAGTTTCCACCCTTGATACCACACCTAGGCTGGTTCCAGGGGACTGCAGACACTGTTTCTTCCACGTCTGGGTTTATTTCTTTATCTATTTATTTATTTACTTTTAATTACTCTTAATATCCTATTTTGAGCATTCTTTTGTTAACCTCTCCTTTCTTAGCACACAGTATATAGGGAAATAAATGCTTATGCACCTCTGCTTAGTTACTTTCTGAACGTTCACTAACAACTTTTCTCTGACAGTATAAATCAGAAGTAATAAATCAAAATAAATGGAATATATTGACAAAAAACAAAAAGACAAATAGAGAGATTTAACTGGTGAGAATTAAAGGACAAAAGCAAGAGGACTTAAAAAACCCCAAAACAAATCATCATTTGAAGGCAACCCTTCAGCCCCACCTACCTCACTCTATCTGGCTGTCTCCTACAGGCTCAACCAATTTAGGGCATGGGATATTTCAAAAGATCCTGCTTGGTTTTGGTGAAAGTAAAAAAAAAAAATTAAAATTCAGGGTTTCTTTTAAAACCTAATCTCACCCTTCCCAGTGGAGTGCCTGTCCTTTCTGTGTAACTTCAATACTGGTTATTTCGTATCACAGTAAATGCAGTGGGCAGGACGATGACTGACACCTGATCCAAGACAATGGGGCAAGGACCCAGGGCCCGGCAGCCTTGTGCTTTGACAGGCTTTTTCTCCTGGTGACTGTTAGCCATTGTTTGATAACTACAGACTTCCCTTCCCACAGACCTTTCTGAACTCTGCTGTCTTTGAACGGCGCACGGAATGGGAAGGAAAGTATTTACCAGCCAGTAATTACAAGCCACCCCTCATGTAAAGGTAAACGGTAATGAGGAATGTGCAAAGAATAGCTAGCACTGTCAAAAGAGAAAAAAAAAAGAGAAAAAGCTTGTAAAATGTAAAGCCATACAAATGCCTTATAGACTTATCCGCAGTAACTGTATCAATTAACCATGCTAAGAGCCCTAACTCAGATGGGCACTGCACACAGCATGTCTGCCAGTGTTTTATTATCAAGTCCATTATGATGAGTTCTTGTCCTAGACAAAAGGAGAACAGAAAAAGAATTCAGGCTGACAAATTAGACTTGAAATCAGTTTCATTTACATAACGACTGGAAGTTCATTAATAACAGAGTTTTAATTATTCATGCTCTTGTTTCACTAGATACAGCAGTTTTCCCCCTGCTGTGCTGGATGTCTGGATTAGGTAAAATGAACCATAGCAAACTGATAGACTGCCCAGATTTCCTAAGTTCTTTGCTGCTTTCAAGGAGAGCACTTGGGGGTGGAAGAGTAGAAGAGAACAGGGGGATGGGAAGAAAGCCTTTCCTTCAGTTAATGTTATAACATGCTAATGAAGGAGATATTTAAAATCTGCTTCGGGTGTAAACTTTGATTTGATGGAAACTCAGTCTCAAAATTCAAACTATAAGAAACAGATGTCAAATTCTGTGTTGATTTGCCAAATTCTAGTTCCTTATTTAGATCAGTAGAATCAATGCTATAAGTTTGTGTTAGGATATCTGGTGTGAGCAGAGAGTCTTATAAGAGAATAGCATTTTAGTCTCTCACAAAGAGTTGTTTAACTTCTACACTAAATCCATTGCAATATTGTAAATTCAGTTTTCTCACATTTCTTCTGTGGGCTTTTGTTTTGTAGGCATTTTCCTCTTGATTAGCTTCATTTTTAATTATAAAATGGAATAAAGAAGGTCAGAAGATAACATATTTTCTACAGAAAAAAATCTAATTGCTAGGATCTTTGTAAAAAAATTAATCAAAATGCAACAATGAATGGACCGCTTTATCTTATAAGGATAAGTTTTTCCCATCACAGCATCTAACAAGTAACTCCCATTGACTTCAACATACCCTGCAGGGAAAGAATAGGATCCGTGGATTTTACATGACTATTTGCTATTCAGTGAAACCTGAGGGCCCTACTCTCCCGCTGCAGGATGCATGTAATACCCATTGAAATCAATGGGAATTACCCTCGTGTCCTGCAGCACAACCAGCCCTCACAGCTACATGTCGTGAACTATGAACACTGGCAGGTGGACAGAGTGGGGGACAGATCTGAAGAATGGTGCTTACTAAAAGATCTAAGTTACACTTTGAGATTCCTTCTCTTTCTTGTAGCCTGTGACTAAGGCATGAGAATACGGGTATTTTCTTTCAAAATACAAAGTTTTCTTAAAACAAACCAGTTAATGGAATTTTAAAAAAAAGTGCAGAAATTAAAGCTAATGGGTGATCTCTTAAGCTTTTACTGTTCAGTGCCTCCTTTTTGATGTAAGAACCAGTAGCATTTTTGCCCACTGTTTCTCAATCCTTGAATGCTCAATAATATAGCTAGGGGAAAAAAAAAAAGATGGAAAAAACCTTAAGAGAACAGAAGAGTAGAGATTCAACAGACATCTGAACCACGTTCACTCTGGTACTCTGTTATGAGTATTCTGTTGCTACTGGTGGGTAAAGAGGAGAGGTGTTTCCATTTGAATTCAGGTACAAGTATACAGCCAAAAAATTTTTGCCAATATGCTGCATCTTCCAATTCTGTTTATTGGTAAGTAGTGTATACATCCATAACAAAGATCATGTCCATAATAAATTTAATGCTTACAAAGGTATTTTAATTTTTTTTGTAATGGAAGCCAATTCTAAACTAAGAGGAACAACACGAAGTTGGATGTCAGTAAATTTAGACTACATTCCAGATATATCACTGTCCTTCATCACATAGCCTACCCTGGGCCAAACCATAAATCCCTCAGTCATTCTGATGGCTAAGGAGTGCATTCATATATAATCATTCACAGGAATTGTTCCGCAGGGCTAGACACAAATCTGTGAGTCACTGTTCACCCCTGTAAATAAGCAGCGCTTAGACTGGCCTCATATTTTCTGTTCCTCTCCCTGGAAATAAGGAGACAGCATTTCCTTGACTGATTGGTTTACTCCATGAATACATTCCTTAGTCAGGTTAGTGATGAACACAGTAAAAATCTGAAATGAAAAGTGCTGCTAGATTCCTGTTTGAGAAGATTTGGTTGATGTGAACAATTTCCTCTCAGTCTGAGAGTGACAACAGGAACATAATAAAGGCCTGAGAGGTGTATGGATGCATTAACCGTGTAATGTGTTTTTGATTGGACTTTATGAGAATAATGTGAGTTTCTTACAGCCAGCTCCAAATTTAGGTTGTTCATAAAGAAACTAGTGCTAACCTGACAGACTTGATAGGGTCTAGTGGAAAAAGAGGTCTGCTTACCACAGAGGTCAAAAAGGACCAAGGTTATTCCAGCCTGCTCTATGAACACATTTCATTTTTATTCTCACCAAGTTCCCAGATATATGATGTCTCTCACATTCCTGTGGGAGATCCTATGTTTCTAACTGTTCTAATCTTTTAGGAAACATACCAGGCAGCTCCCACTGCACAGATGGCATGCAGTGTCTGGCTCAACCAGCAGACTTGGTGCTGTCTCAATGCCTTTTATTGGCAAGAACTGATTGAGTAGCCCTGATTGATACTCTTAGTAGTAGCTGGACAATCTGCCTTGCTATGTTTAATCCACAGACCATGTGGCTGTTGGAAGACACTTTTTTAAACAGCTTTTTAACAATTTACAAGGGCAGCTTTTTTGAGAAATTATCTTTCCTGATTTTAACAAGTTGCTGTCTCTACATATTCTTTGTCTATCACTGGATTTTCTAAAAAAACCCCTTCCCTGAAACCCAGTGTGGTTTATTTTCAGTTGCTTTCAAGTTTTAGAATATAAAAAGTGCAAAATTCTGGGGAAAATCTCAGTGAAAAAGTGTCACTTAGTGAAAAAATATAGTCATGAAAAAAATATGGACACACATTTCACCTCCTTGTCATTGACAAACCACACTGCTGAAAAACTTAACAAGATAGAAGCTTTAAACAACACACTAAGGCAAATTAAACAGACTGAAGGACTCTCAGTTTGTTATTCTGGCCCACATTTTCAGATATTCTAGATTCAAACCTAGCCAAGACTTGACTGTCTAGCTTACAAATAGAGCCCTTAATTTTTGCATAAAGAAATAAAGATTAAAATTACCTTTCTTTGATCTCTTCTTTTTGAGAGAAGTGACCTACAGCGCACATTTTTGAACTTGTCAAACCTAATAACTGTCTTGGATCCATCAGAAACTCAATGCCATTTGGCCCACTGCATGGTATGTGATGCTGTGAACATACATTTTTTTCCACAGCTAGAAGAATCATGTACTGCTTCTTCCTTAAGGAGGATACTTAGGTAAAGGGGAAGAGACAAAAGAGAGCTGCTTTTCAGATCTAACCCTTGTTATTTCCATTTACCACATTCTACCTGTTCTCACCAGGTAATTTCCAATTATTCACAAGTTTCCCTTTAGCCTTAATAAGGAAATCTTCAAGTCAGGTTAGTGCAGAAGATTAAGACTGTATTAAGATGAAGTCTGAAATGTTCTGCTACCAATTAGCAGTCTAGTATTTCTGTAAGCCTTGAATTTTTGATGCGATCAATGACACCAAGTGGAGCCATCTTCTGTGGAGTGGTTATTAAAGATATAAAAATCAATACAAAGATGATACTTGGAAATCCATATCACAAGATAATGAATCGCCATGAGAGCAGCTAAGAAGGAATGTCAGCAAACCAAACAGAAGGTTTGTGCATAACAAATTATTTGATGCCAGTAGAGTTTAAGCTAAATTTTGCATGAGACAGAAGTCTTCAGGCAACACTTATGATACATTTGCATGGCAAGGTTTTAATGAGATGAAGACACAAGACCAACCACGCACAGGGCTTTTTGTGCACTAAAGAGAGACGGAGGGAGAGAGAGATGACTGAGACATATGGGATTAGGACAATAATGCTATAATTTGACTTTAATGACAAAACAACATCAAAAACTTTCTCTTTCAGTAATCCTTATTCAATTTCTTTTAAATGAAACATTATTTGCCTGCACCTTAAATGCTGATTGTTATTGGAGTTGTGTATTGGAGCTTCACAGGATACTCCAAATTTAATTTGAACTAGGGATTGATTTGGTTGGCTTCAAAGCCAGGTTTTCCTTTCCAAAATTGAACTAGTGCATGACTTTGCAAGTTCATTTGGGTTTACTGCCTGACACAATTGTATAAGACTTTACAGCATTTAGGGCACGTTTTGCCCTGCTGATCTCCTGCTCACTCACATGTTCAGACCCACACACAGAACTATTAAAACAAACAGTCCTGCTGCCCCTCCTGCATTTCCCTGGGAAATACATTCCTCACTAAAAGCTAAAGATGCAATTCATATTATATGAGAAACATCATCACTTTAAACTTATAGTATATCAAATAAAAGGTTTTGAGAGCATTTTGCTATCATTAGTTTTCCTCAAACTTTTCCAAAATATGAGAACAGCGTGCTCTTATTTTAGAGATTACTCATTTTTCTGAGGTATGTAAAAAACAAAATGAACTAACATTAACATATGACAAGGTCTTAGGTAATTTGATCTTCTTTCGTTGTGGGACATTTGCCTGCTAATTGCCTATCCTGTCTATTTAAACTGTGAGCTCTTTGTGATACAGCTGCATTACTATGACTGAGTCTAAATCAGGGTCTCTGAACACTAATGGAATTCAAATTACTGATATTAATAAAAATCAGATAATAGTATCCCACAGGAAGTCTAGAAGATCCAGAATGACAACAGGTCCTCTAATGCATCTTAATCTGCTGTAGCTACAAAGCCAATCATACCCTAAAATTTATACAGCTTTACTCCATTTATTTTTTTTTAACAAACCACATATATTCCTTTTTAAAACTCCATATTCCCTTTCAAGCAGTATTTGCTCTTATTCAGTGGGATTAGGGTACTTTGAACACACCTACTGGGTACAACAAATCCTCTGTTTCCTTGTTTTTCCTAGGCACACATAGCTTTCACATTTGCAGGCAGTAAGCAGCAAGTGCTTACAGATAATCATAATCTCAGCACACAATCACAGCTTATTGTGCTTTTAACAGGACACTATATGCAAGCCCGTTATTCTTTGTTAATCAGTAACTCTCTGTTGTTTGACAGCCACTAGATTTTTATTTAACTTTTTAGTGTGCAATTTCTCACCTTCTCTATTTCAAAACTTCTTCTCTATTTCAAATAAAAAGACTAAAAGGCATCAGCAGTTCAGATCCTCACCAGGGTAATATGCATACCTCCAAAGGTTGCATCAATTGAGGATCAGCCCTTTGTCCTGCAAGCAAGAATAACCCTGAAACATTACAGCAACTCTATTGCCGCCTGCTAGAGGCAGCTGGCAAGTTAGTGAAACAGCCATCCAGTTGTATAGCAAAGCTACTTCAAACCTAAATAGACAAATAAAGAGCAGCCATGACATTCTTGTGCAGTTTTCACCAGCTATTGCAGTTTTGACTTAATTTGTTTCCCTGCCTCTTTGCATCTTGAGTCTTTGAAGGCAAATGAACCAGTCGGTGTCATAAAACAAGGAGAACTAGAGCAGCCTTCAGTAATAACAAAAACTAACGGAAAAAGAAGATCTTTTGCAGGCAACATTTCACATGGCTCAAAACGTCGTTGCCGCAGTTTCAATTCTGCAGCCTTGCGATTGTTCTGACACCTCTTTACTGTTCCTTTTAAGTGCAAATGCCTAGGTAGCATCACTATAAATGAAACAGTAGTGTTCACAGATTGCATTCAACGGCTGTTAGAGCTTCGTCTCCTTCATCTGCACAATTTGCATCTATTACAGGCTCAGGAATATAGCTTTTGCTGCTTCTCAGTGGCCTCAGAAGGGGGCACAAGGACCCCCCCGCTAAAGAACGGCAGTGAGGCTGATCTTTGAAGCCCTTCCTAGAGGCAGCCCCTCTGTGGTGCTTACTGAGGGCTGGGAGGAGGGGAAGAGGCTGGTACTGCGAAGGCTTTGAAGGACACCACCATGATGCACTATGCAAGTTCTCTAAATGATCCTGCCTTGTGACACCCACCGCAAAATTAAAGGTGTTTAACAAGAATTGCTAATAAAGATGCAGAGCCCCAGTCCAAGCACAGGCACTCAGGCTTCCTGAACGTGGCTCAGAGGGGTTTTGTACAGTGATTTGTGCAGCAGTCTTTCTCTGGAGTGCAAAAAAGAGGTGGGCAAATACATTTAGTACCTGTGAAATTCACTTTCACAGCATAACAAGGAAAAAGAGCCTATAGAGAAACAACCTCTCTTAATTCTCTAATATGAGTTATGTGCTGAGACTCTTTTAACAAAATTAACCAGTATGGCCTCAATTAAAACCCTGTCTGGAAGCTCAGCAGTGTTTTCATGCAAAGCAAGATGCAATGCAGGAGGTGCTGTGTGTTTCCTTTCAGGCTGCTCAAACCAAGAGAGAACAACCACTCTTAACAAATCAAACATACAAAGTGCAGAAGTTGCCTATATTTTATTTCTGAGAAAATAATAGTTTGATGATTTGACTGCTCTTCTTGGATACATAAAGAAAACTTTGCAGATGAGATTCAGAGACTTTGTCTCTTTCAAGGGAAATGTTTGCAATAATTGACAGGAGTGGCACATTCCAGAAAAGAAAACATTAAAAAATGTGAGTTGTTCAGGGAAGAAACTTATGCTATTTATGTTTAGTACTTGAGCAGACCTAATTTAGGACCTCTAGGTGTGGTACCAATTATAACCAGGCTAGAGGTGATAGCATACTCAATGTGGTTTTATTACTGTTATTATAACTGTGTAATTATTTTTTCACAAGTCCAGCATTTCAACAGAGTCACACTGCAGCATGTGATGCCACTGATGTTCAGGTAGTACACACAATTATTTGTCCTTTCTGTCATGAGACTCCACTATTGCAATATTCACATCAAACGAAAGCAAAAATACGACTTCTATTATTATTGTTACTTTTCTTTGTTGTGTCTCTCAGGAATCAGAAGATAAGCCAAAGCCAGGAGATGGGAATTCATTTTACTAGGCCACCCTGCTGATCAACTAAAACAAAAAGTTACCATATGCTTTATCTCTGTGACAATGCAATGGGATTATATTATTTTATCTTGTTTTACTAGCAAGGCATAATTGTATACAGCCTCTCCATGGAGCACACAAAGAACTGAGACAGGAAATTTGAAAAAAGGAGGTAAGTGTATAGAAATACATTTTTCTTCAATTCTGATCAATAGAATGAAAATCTGAAGAATCACTGACACAACATCTTTCGTATTCTCATTCTTTTTCGAGATAGAGAACATATTTCACGTACAGAATTGAACTATTACAAACGCAGTTGGAGTCTGCATTATCTGTCCTTTGGATCCCAATCATCGGCTTAAAATCTTTGTCTTTGTCATAGTTTTTTCATTTAAAAGAAAAGAATTAGGTAAAATCTCTTCAATGACCATAAGAATTTATAAGCAAATACTCTATTTGCATGTCCAGCTTCTGTAGAATACAAAGTAAACCTATCTTCAAACACATAATAGATACATTTTCCTGAAGACAAATACTTGTTTCATATAATGTTTTGTTCAGTAGTTAGAAAGATGAGATTTTGTCAAATAACCTACAACAAAATCAGTCCTAGGGAAAGCCCTAAGCACTATCCACCTTTCTATTTTAAAATGATATTTTTCTATTACTGCCTTAAACACCTTGCAGTGTGACTTCAGCGTCCCACTATAGTATGCCATCAAGTGTGGTGCTATTATTCTCCTATAACTTCAAACCAGAGACACAGGAGAGCAAATCACAATGCCTCAACCTTCTACACCAGTCAGTGGCTATACAGAATACAGATTTTCATCCACTCTAAACATTCTAGCAATTCATTTCAGCTACATCTATCTAGCACAAAAATAATTTATATAACATACTTGAATCCTCCAAATAAACTTATACAAAGGCACGTTTCTTTCTAGTAAGAGAACAAAAAAGTCTTTAAGATGAAATTACAGCACAATGGTGTTTGTATTCCAAGGAAAGCAAGCAGTATTGTAACTTATATGAAGCTACAAAGCTCAGAAATTCTGCAAGACCTACATTTGCCATTAAACTAGTTGCCCCTGCCCAATGACTTAGAGACTGTCCATCATTACTAGAAAAGAGAAGCTGGGTACAGACAGTACATAGTACACAGTATATGTTTATGCAAATAGATGAATTTCATGGATTTGTATTCCTCTGCATTTCCAGCTAAAACTGGATTTGAAACAAGGTAATTAAATTAGACCACTGGTAGAACTCCAGGAGAAATTAGCTCAACCAGACGGACAAATCCCAATAGAATCAATGATAGCTGGTTGCATCCTTCCAGACTTTGCCTTCCAGAGAGGCAGATACAGAATAAACAGGTGCAAGCAGGAAGATAACCACTTGGCAAAACCTGGATGCCAGAGCACAGTGGCCAGGTAAGTACAACCATCCAAGTAGGAGGGGAGCACTGAAAATGGTTCATCAGGAATGACTTTTCAGGAGGCTTTTCAGCCCCATATGGCACCCTTTTCAGCCCCTTGACACCAAACACTACTGGCCTCTCTCTCAAAAGCAGCATTTTTAAAAAACTTGTCACCGTGGCTGCACAGGCAGTTCCAGGAGTCACCCCACTCATTTCTTCATGCTTCCCACCACTTGGCGCTGGCAAAAATCCCTTTGGCTAGCAAGGCACTGGGACTTTATTTTTTCTTGTGGCTCTATTGTAAAGGGTACAATGTGGATCCTTGTCTCCTTAGGTATAATTAAGTGCTTAAGTGGCAGCATGTCATGCTGCAATTTTGTGATCTGAGCTTGGGTCCTGAGCTAGCCTGAAAGCTCAGAGGGCAGACAGGCAGCACTGCATCGCATAACTGGTGAAAATTGCCAAAGATAACATTAATTCAGGGGATAAATGCACATGAAAAATTTAGAGGGGCCTACCTTCAACTCAACTTCATCAGCAATGCTTTAAGGAAAGGATGAAAGAAAACAGCAAGGAAGAAGCCACCACATTATGCTTGTCACAGCAGCACCTCCATTCAAATAGGTCTCTTACCAAAGATTAGATTTCATTCTGCCCAGCTTCAGGTAAGGTGGTGTCACTGGAGTACTGTCACCTGCAAAAAGAGCACAAAATATTTGTGGATTTAAGATTAAAGCATTAAAAAAGTAAAACATGATACATTTAATCACACCCCTTACCAGAAATGAATCCATATTTATCCAGCAAAAAAAGCAAAGGACAGAATTAACCCAGGAGCTCAGTTTAGTGGCTGACAGCAGGTGAAAAACTGATGAATCTTATGTTGCAGTGGAAGGGCGGTAACAAAAAAAACAAACATACCAAACATCCCAACCAAAACACCAAACCCAAACCAACTAATTTTTAATCTTCAACTATTAGTTATTTGAAGACAGCATTTTTGCCAACTGCCTGTATTGATCATTAAAATAAAGGAAGGCTTCCACGACCATTAAAACTAAATTTCTTTCTCATCCAGGGAGAAAGTAGTTGCCTTTGGAGACTGAACAAAGACAGGTCTGAATTCTTCCCCTACACTCTATTCTTCTCCAAGCATGGATCCAGAGAGAAAGACAAAGGGGTTATTTTGATTTGCACACCACTGCTTCCTTTCATGCTTTTTTTTCCTTGAAGTGGCATGTGCTCCTTTAAAAGGAGCAGACTCCCAGCTTGCCATGGGACCCCATTGTCTTCTATCTGTGATTGAAATAAATCTCCTGAAATATGTTTGGTTTCTCTTAAATTTCAAAGTGATGGCCAGTACTCAGCTGCAAATGGTTTCAAACTGATCTTAGCCACTAAAGATTAAAACTCCCTCATCACTTGCTGTGAAACAAAACACAGTTAAAACCCTCTCATCATCATCTGGGAAATTCTAGCCAAGCTTTACTTTCAGCTATCCTCATTCAAATCTGGAGACATTCTTTGGAAATCAACACAGAGAATGTTAGACTTCAGGTAATGCAAGCAAGTTCCCACCAGGTTTAGCAAAGTAACTTCATGACTTGGCATTATGCCTAAGCATATATTTCCACAAACTGAAGTGAGAGCGAAGTGTCCCCATCCCTACATAATCTTTGCATCCACCTCCCTCTCTTGCTTTCTCCTTGTTCACTCCTGATATTCAACAAAAACTCCAGACTTATTCTTTGCCAAATGAAGCAGACAAGTGTTTCATTACTTTTTTCTTTTTTTAACTTGTTTATCTTATCACTTGCTCTCCCTCAAATAAGTGATTTGCATGTGTCTTGAAGCCAAGAAATATCTTCTAGTCTTTCATACATTTCTGATCTGATCTAAAATATTTTATTTGGAGAAATGATTATGTAATGGTTATGGGGAAGGAGAGTGTGAAACTGGAGTTACAAATAAGTAAATATTCAAGGAATTCTCCAGGCTGAATTGGCTGTAGAAATTAGGTTTTAAGCTGAGATAGAAGTCATTTAATATTATCAAAGGAAACAAAATTAACAACAGCTTTGCAACAAAACACCAAACTCATAAATAAAAGCTTATTTTGAAAGTGATACCCAGAGTAGTAAAGAAGGAACTGAATCAAGATCACAGCTAAGACAGAGGAGCTCTATTCTTGTATCAGTTTTGATCACTGTGTAGCCTCAAGTAAGAAACTTCTTTAGCATCTAATGAATCAAATTCAGATAGTGATATCATCTTTAAAGAGCTTTGACATCCTCAATCCTAAATTTTATTACTGTGGCATGCCTGGGTCTGTGGCACAGTTTTTAGAAGAAAAAGCTGGTAGTTTCAAGCAAAGAAGCAGCATATGTTCAGTTTAAAATTCAAATGTATTTATAACTGAACACTAATGGCAGTGTCATTTATTCATTTAACAATTTTGCAATAGGACATATGAGGCAAGCCATTTTTAAATGCATCGATTGGTACTGTACAGAGAAAGAGGAGTTAAAAAGTAGCTGAGATTCATCACAAGTTGCAGTATGCCATAAGGTGGTGAATGCTGCCCTCTGGCTCAGGTTGGCAATGGTCACTCCTTTAGAAATGTTCTGTTTTCGGTGTGGGGGAGAAAAGAGGTTGAGGTTCAACAGCTTTCCTTAATACTTTGGTCTGCAATAGTTGTATTAAAAGGCTACATTCTTGAAAAAAATACAATATTAGAAACAAATTTCCTCAAAGGTTAAAGCTTGTAGTTATTTTAAAATTATGTTTTTCAAGTATCTCCAACACAGAAAAAGAGCTACTTTCTTTTATCATCTATCTTGAATGGGCCATATAAAAGAGTCATGTCAGCACTAAACTTACAGGCCCATGGAGGACAGTTTCTTTTACACAGTTTTTTTTTAGTAATTCAAGCATAGATATAACTTATTTCAATGTGTTATTTTAAAGTTTTAGGCAAGATTTATAACAAAGGAAAAGCACAGTACTCTTTATCTGTTCATACAGTGAAGGAAAGCTTAACCCATTTCACTAAAAGATAGTGTGATTGAGATGTGTATGTCTGCAGCTTAATCATAACAGCTTTAGAATTTGCTAAAGATTTTGCTTGCATTTTTCTGCTGTAGATATACCACTGTTTTTTTAAAAGTGATGTGTGAACAGATGTTTAAGAAATAGAAGACAATGATTTTGTTGTGCTCCTTCTAGAAAATGGGGACCATTTTTCCCGTTAAAAGTTACACCTTCCCTTCTACTACCCCCCAGGTCTAGTTAGTTGGAAGTAAGGGGAAACACACCTCACTTATGAAAGTGGGAAACAATTTCTATTACAGAAGGTAGATGTAGGATACTGCTCCATTGCCATACTAAGTGTGCCCACCCCACAAGAGGCCCAGAGCCAGTCTGTCTTACTGGTTGGTCTCTTGCCTGGCAAGTTGATCCTCAGAAAAGGAACGTTAGACCTGATATCCTTCTGAGTGCAAGTTTTATTTTTCAGTTCAGTTTTATTTTCCTACCTCCTCCCACCTAACATTCAGTGCTTGAGGAAGTGTTTGAGGAAGCATGGAATAGAATAAAGGGTCCCCTTCAACATGCAGAACGCAGGTCCCCTTCAACATGCTATTCTGTGATTCTATGAAACCCAGATCCATTGATGCCCTAAGTTTTAGCTTTCATATTTTCCAGATTCTGTATTGTATTAATATATAACACTTCATATAGAGTGTTAGCAAGTTCTCCTCACAGTTTGGTTAGACAAAATAATCGTTTTCCAGCCCAAGAACCACAGACACCATTACAGCTTCAGGCCCAAAAGGTATAAACAACAGGGAATTGAGGAGAGTAAACTGGGAGGATGGGACTTCATAACCTGAAGCTGTAATTGGACAATTAACCAGTTGTTCACAGCAAGTGATGAGGGAGTTTTAATCTTTAGTGGCTAAGATCAGTTTGAAACCATTTGCAGCTGAGTACTGGCCATCACTTTGAACCTGAAGCTATAATTGAACAATTAACCAATATGTAAATGGACCAACACTTATAAAAGTGTGAAAATGTGTGATCTGTTTCTGTTGTCCCTCTTGGGCGTAGCCTTGGCCAGGCTCTTGTACTGCCCAAGTTGTACCCTTTGAAGGCTTTTTTAATAAATTCCTACTTTCTTCCTTTGACACTGTCTAGCCTGTGTTCTAGGTAGCCTCTCAAGGCATCACCATGACTAAGTCCTACAGCTTATCTTTCTACAATATGAGCTAGAAGAGAGACTGGATGCCTTTCTCATAAGATGATAAAATACAGTATTCTGAACACGAGACAGTATTTCTCCTGGGAATATTTAATTTTGGATAAGAAAAAGCACTCTTTTATATCTAACGAGAAAATTTTGTTTTGTCTTGAGGGAGAAATTTCAGGATAGCTTTGGGAACAACCATATCAGAATAAAATTGCAAAGAAAGAAGTTGATAGAGCTTTTTGTACACTCATAGTACACATTGGCATAAAGGTAATTAAAAAACCCCAAACCAAACAACTTTAGCATATTAAAAGAAAAAGGAAACCCTAAGCAAACTTTCAAAGGAAGAATCTTTAGAAATTATGAATGCAATACATGGATTTGAAAGACCCAGGGGAATCAGGTAAGGAGAGCAAAATACACCGGGAAACCTCATAATGTGCTCTCATCTGCACTTAACAGTGAAATTTAGACTCACAAAATTAGTTTTCAGAAATTTTTCCTATAACTATGAGTAAAAACAAGGCAACTTGCAAATCTTCTGGCTCGGGTTTTTATTTCTGAGAAAAGCAAATGTTACATTAATTACATATCCCTGTAAATAAGGAGATATAGAAAAGCTTTTAACATGGACGACACCTCCTTTGCTTATTTATTCAGCAGGGAAATTGTAGAATCAAGTGGAAATTACTGAAAGTGAATCTGAGTCTTTCAGCAATAGAATTAGCTATGTGGGAAAATTAGTTTCCATGTCTTTAGCCACTACCATGGCTTCTGAGAAGGAAAGAACCTGTTTTGAGAAAGGTCACGTAATTAGAACTGATGGAAAGATAGAAAATATTTTTTTTTCAGGTTTTGAAACTTGTTACCATGCTTTGAGCACATAAAAACCTTTTCAAAATCTGCAGAAACAAAATAGTATTAAAGCAGTTGTTTTGATACTCAGTGTAGCTTGCTGGGTATGCTCTACTCTGAGGAGTTTTCACACTGAATTTGGCAGAACATAAGGCTGAGCCTAGGTCATAGATTTCCCAGGCCAGGGCCAAAGCCTACAGAACATAACAGTCTCTAGAGTTTGATGACAATGTTTTGGATGTTATGAAGGCATGTTTGGCCTATATTGCATGTGACAGAGAAGTCACTAGTTCAAGCTTTTCCTCAGTGATGTAGCCAAGAATTCAAGTGACTGGTATTGGCATGGCAGGAGCACTGGTATTTTGGAGGTGCTGTGATCTTGGAAAGATCTCTGCACATGGTGTGAGTTGGCGGAAGTGCTTAAAGGTGTCCTAGGGCAATGCAAGGGGCTTTGGGAACTATCTTCTTGTTTTTTCTCTGCAACAGCATCTATTCTCTTGTTTCTCGCCACAAATTCTGAGAAAATATATCAGTGGGAAAGAGGGATAGAGAAAAGCTGGGAACTTGACAGGGAGCTTGTGACAACACAAGGCCAACAGAGCGGAATGTCCTAATACCTGGAGCTAAATGTGAAACTGCTGCTGAGCCTGCAGAGGTCACATCTTGTGTTAGGTCTGGCTGAGACGGGTAGCACAGCCCTGGCAGAGCTGTGCTTTGCACTGGTAGCTAGAAAATTGTTGATAACATACCAGTGTTCTGGCCACTACTGAGCAGTGCTGGCACAGCATCAGAGCTGTCTCTCCAACATTTCCACCTCACCAGTAAGCTGGGCAGACTCTTGGGAGGGGACACAGCTAGGACAACTGTCTTAAACTGACCAAAGTGATATTCCATACCATATGACATTGGTCATATATATAAGCTCAGATATAAAAGCTAAGAAAAGGAGGAGGAAGGAGGGTCATTTGTTATTTCCATTTGCCTTCCAGAGAAACCATTGCCTGTACTGAAGACCTTCTTTCTGAGAATGTCTGGAGATCACTTGCTGGTGGGAAGTAAGGAATAAAATATTTGGGTTTTTTCATTGCTTGTATATGCTTTTGCTTTAATAAACTGCCTTATCTCAACCTATGAGCTGTTTTCTATCTTACTTTCTCTCCAGTCCAGTTAAGTAGGAGGAGTGATAGAGTGGCTTAGTGGGCATCTAACCAAGATCAACCCACTACTCAATGGAAGCCAGCACTCCACAATTTTCTTCTCTGATGGTATGGACAAAATTCAGTCTTTGGGGAGTTTCCTCATCTGTATAAAGACATCCTGGTTCTTCCTGCAAGCACAGAATCACTGAGCTTGACAATGGAAGCAAAAGAAGATATGAAAGACCCTCTGCAAAGCATGTGTTGGTCATTCTGCTCCCACCAGCCTTGGTGTTTCCAGGCCTTTTTACTCTATATCACAGATGTATGAGTTAAACAGACCCTAAGGTAAAGGATAATACCTCTGCTATTAAGTATCACTATTAATATGAATTTTAATATGCAAGTCAGCTTCCACACAAAAAATCCAAAAACGTGATATAAAATGAGAGCTCTGAAACAGCTGGGTAGCTTGGATCTGATATAAACTTTATCTTGCAGAAAGATGTGGTGCACATCTTATAGCTAAAGACACAGCTTCAATTTTCAAGCCATGGAGAAGAGAGAACATATAGGGAGAATTCCTCATTACTGTGTCAAGGGAAACTGAGAACATTTGCTTAGACTCCCAATAGGGTACGAAGACATATTTAAATTTAGAGGTTAGTAATAGTTATTGTAGTCCTTTTATGAGTTTTTATTTTCAAAATATGCATACATGAAGCAAAAGAGTTCAAGATTTTAAGTGAGGTTCAAGTGTATGATTTGAAATGGGAACAATATGGGAGAAGATGACATTTACACCATCTAAATTTTTAAAAATAAATTAAAATGAGTTTATATCTAAAGTGAATTTAAAAAATCAAGCTAATAATGTAAATCTGAAAAGTTATTTGTGCATCAATGTCTAGACAAAAGAATGCAGTAAAAACTAACTTGTTAACAATGACTATGGACTTGAAAGGAAACACCAAGTTCTGTAGGAGAAAAAGGAAAGAATGGAGAAACATTCCCTGTTTACTGTGACATTAGATCTGCAGTGGCCCAAGAACACTTGGCTGAAAATGAAGAGCTAGCTCTTTCCAACAAGAAGCTAAATGTTGACTGAGAACGGACTGGGTTGAGCGAAAAGTAAGAGGAGAATCACATTAAGTCTAATAACACAAATTAAGGGTAGTTTTCACACTTGTAATATCCATTTTAACCATTATCTTCGGATCAGTATCTAATTAAAACTTCTGGACTAGGCCTTGTGTGCTGGTAATAATACCTTTTGTATAATTTTCATTTGAATTATTCTTAATGTTTTCTTTGTCTGAGTTCTCTGCCTTAATGCAAATTAACTTTGCTTTTATGTAATGCCCCTGGCAGAGTTTTGAGACTCATGGCACAGAGTCACATTACACCAATCTATGGCAAATGTGGAAAACTGCTGAAAGGACAATGCCATTTTGGGTTTGGTGGTTTGGTTTTTGTTTAGTTTTTTTGGGGGAGAATTTTTGTGGTGGTGGAGGGACACAAACAGCACAGAGGGGATTTGTGTTGGACTGGGTTAATTTTGTGTCAAGTCATCTTGCCAGGATTACATGATCTTTAAACTTGATATCAGTAAAACAGGGATGGGACTTTTGGGATCAGCCAGCAGTTACACTGAATTAAGTATAATGTGAAACTGCACCTTGAGAAGGGAAAAGTCACTTCTGGGCATTTAAGAGAGCTGTGAAATGCCCTCCCAGCTTAAGAGAGAGGAATGAGGCTACAGGCCTGTCAGAAGAAAAGAATTTAAAGTGAGGTTGTGTCTGAGGGGAAGGCAAACCCAGTCAGAGTAGACGCGGAGTTTGATCCACAACTCTCTGAAGTCAAATGTTTTAGTTTACGTCAATGGCCTTTGATTAGGCCCAGAGAGAGCTGTAAGATCCAAGGGCTGCCAGGCTTGGTTACAGTCATCAATACTATAAATCCCTGAGAGAGTTTCCTCACTAAACTCTAGGCCTTTTTGCTGCAGGACGCTAACTAAGGGCATGATCCTGAGCAAACTTAGTCCCATCGGCTCCAAAGGCCATAAATTCTTTTGACCATCTTGCAGCACAGATTCGCTGGTTTGCTGTAACTATTTAATACAAGCGCCAGAAAAGGACAAGAGACTAGGAGACAGCTTCTGGCAAAGAGAAGCTGTTTCTATTGTCAGAACTGGAGCTTTCTCCAAGAGCAGGGTGAGTTAGGAAGGCCCAGCCTGGTGTGAGCTGGTCCCAGGGGATCATCACAGCTGGAGTTTGGCCAGATTTCCCTGTGCAAAGGGGAAGCTGGAGCCTGAGGCTGCCTGAGGGAAGCCTTCAGGTCCATTTTGTGGCACTGAGCCCAGCAAGTGGCCCACTAACTTTAACAGTCTGTACTAGTTTGTTTCATTTTTATAGCATATTGTGAAAAAAACTCTGATTTCTCTAGTTGTTAAACCTTTCTAAACTGAGACTAGCTCACACGGAAATCAGTTCTCTTAGAAAACAAAAGCTATAAGCCTCCTTGCTGCAAGAGCTGATCAAAATGTTGTTGTATACTTGGGAAATCCTTATCTGCAGATCAGCCTTGAAGCTTACCATCTTACATTCTCAAAGCCCAATTTACATTACTTGGTTGTTTGAGGTTTTTGTTTTGTTGATTTGGCGTTTTTAAAAAATAAATTTAAAAAATAAATATTTGCAGGATAAGCAGAAAATAAATCAACAATAACCGAAAACCAGCAACTTGGTCTTTCTTCCTGCTTCTGCAAAAAACCCCATAAAAGCTCAATTGTCCTCTCAGGACTCCTTGTAAGTCTTAACAAAAGTCTCTAAAAAGCAACTAAATGAAAGACCAGGGAGTTAGCAGCAGGGCAGATCTATCACAGACAGATCAGACAAAACCCTCTCTCCTTCTGACCATATCTAGGCTTAGTTCTGATCTCCTTACTCATGCTGAGTAATAATTCACACCATAACTAGCCCCACTGGAGCTGCTAAAATCACTTTGAGTAAGCCATAAGCCTGTTTGAAAAATATCAGTCTGAGAGACTAAGGCTAAAAATCCTAAAAGCTAATTCAAATATTATTTTTGTAATTACATGGCCTCAAAAATTTATTCTGTTCTTTGTTTTTGTTGCTGTGGTGTGTTATCTTCCAAATAAAACCAGAAAGTTTGTAATTTTCTTTTTTGTTTGTTTTGTTTTCATCTTAATACATAATCCAGCTAGGAAAATAATATTTTGTCTAACCTAGAAAATACAATGAATACACAAAGATATATGAAGAACATGCACCTTTTTGACAGAGATATTAAACCAGGAAAACCTGAGGCCAAGTCTCCAGTACAAACTTCTGTCTGAAAACTACATTAGTCAACAATGTAATAGGACACGATCTGAGCCATTAACTCAGGCTGAGCCTACCCAGTGATTAGCCTGACTCAAAGGCCTTATTTATTTACTGCGTCGTCATGTTGCTTTGCTCACCCGTGTGTACGTGACAGTGACACTGCTGGGAGGGAGACTTGCTGTGCTGCTGCAGGAGTGTGCACCGTGGAGATTTTTCCTACCTTTGTAAATTGATCTCTTCTCTGTGTCTTTCTCAGTAAGCCCTTGGAGAGTTTACCCATGTTTCTAATCACATGAAAAGGAGCGGCTGGAAAGTGTCAAAAGTCTACTGACAATCACACAAATTTTCCTGAGTTTCAGTCTAGCAAGGCTGGACACCAGCATCAGTGGAAGCACTCCAAAAGCTAATCAGGATCATTGGGAAGGCTATTCTGTTCTTGCTTAAAATACTGAATTCCTGCTAGTGAGCTCAGCGTGGAGATGTGAAGCCTTGGGAAGTCCCGGAGGTGCCAGCAGCGCTGTTCAATGAATGCCATTGCTCAACACACCCCAGTGATCGGGCCAAACTCCTCCTCCAGCAGGAAGCCTGGCAACAAGGCACTCAACCAGTTGAACAAAAACTACAAGCTTTGCACCACACGAGCTATTTGCCAACATCCAGTAGCCCGCAGGCTGGATACTGTTACCTAGTTATTAACGAATGCTGCTGATTAACCTTTCCAGAGCACTCTGGCCACCACACCTACCGGTGGGAACCTGCAGTGATAATGCTCAGGGGAAGTTGCTGACATCAGACTGACACTGGGGATACTGGAAAGGCACCCCAAGAAGTGACAATGACTTTAAGAGCTGGATATAAACCAGGATAGTTCTCCCAGAGACATTTGGGAAGAACAGGGTGGGAAGGGTAAGCTTTTTTTAAAGCTTTCTAAAAGTAATTTAGAGTACAGATTTCACCATAATTTATACTATATCTCAGACTGCTGTGCTTGATGGAGAAAAAATTAAAATTTTGTTCAGAAAGCTTCTTATTATGCCCCAGAATTAAATCTGGCAGAGATCGTGACACCCTCCCCCAGCTATTCTCACCCACGTTTCAAGCCCAAAATTCTTGAAAGTAATGCACTGCTGAAACATAGATGATGGCATCTAAAGCACTCAAAATGATGTGTGTGACAAGTTCCAAAGAATCTGGAGACTGTAACGCTCTGGCAAAAAAAAAGAGTATTTTTGTATCTATATTTATTTTAATTTTTTATTTATTTTGTTGTTGTTGTTGGTCATACCTCCTAAGTATTTTGAAGTTTAGTTTTCTTTAGAATATACCAAATAAATAAGAAGTCAAGACGCTGGGAAAGTGTCATGAAATAATATGAAACTAGGGCAAGAACAACAAGAGATACAAGATTTTGAAATATAACTAATTTTGCACTAAGATATTGAAAGCTGGCAATTAAAAGCACTGGGAATAAGCAAATATGAAGAAGGTGTCAAAAACTTAATCATGAATAGCAACAAAGGAGGCAAAACAAATTGTGAAAGAAAAGTACTGAAAGGACAAATATGAAAAAGAAAAGACTGCACAAAAAGCATATTAGAAGGAGGAAAAAAAAACCAAATTCAATAATACATGTAAGAAAACACCCCACAATAAGACTGCTTATGCATACCTTTAGCAGGGGGTTCTGCAGAACACTTTTAAAAATCATCGTTTTCTCAGTTTAACAGAACTGTTACTCTTTAGGCTAAAAGCATAGTAAAAAAAAAAAAAAATATTTCTTGCCTAGATCCTTGCTATGGCTGAGATTTCACATGACAATTGAGCCAGTTTGACAGCTTGCCGCCGTTGACTGGGGAAGCTGCCTCACCCCCCTGCTTTGTTCCCAGCCATGTGGTCTTACTCCTTCCCTTGCACTGAAATCAGCACTTGCTGACACCCCAGTACAAAATACTCCACTCTCTTATTTAGAAACAAAATCTTATTCTTCTGCAGATATTTTTGTTTGTTTTTAAGAAACACTGAGGAGAGATCCGTGAAACTGCTTAATAGTTCCAGGAAATCTTCACCATTAAAATATTCCTGGAGCTATGGAGATGACAGGCATTTGTGTTTTGTGCCTGTTCTGTTCATTCTAATATTCCTATTTCATTTCTCAGAATAAAAATATTAAATGCAGTTCCATTCCCCTCATAAATTAAAAAAAAAAATGCAGCAAAGACTCAGGTTATAGCCCCTGTGCAAACTGTAACAAAAGTGGGATATGGGAACTAAAGTGAGTTTCCCTCTGACTTCCACACTATGAACTGACACTGTATGAGCACAGATCAGTGCAGGCTATCTGGCATCAGCTACACTGAAGACTGAGAACAGGAAAAAATTATAAATCAGTTGCCATATTCTGCCATCATTTGCACTCTTACAACCTGGCTGACATTCACTGTTTCAGCAGTAGAATTTGGGTTTGTGTATACAGATTTGAAAACAAGGAAAGTCTAACATGGGGTTACTGCTATTATTTAAATAAAGGATCTGGAGGTTTTTTTCCTTCTCTGTTTCGGGGAGGACAGATTTCTTTTTGAGTGATCTTATAACGGGATGGAAAAATCTGTGCTTGTGCTATAATCTGCAGACCACAGAAGGATGTCCATTACTTTGCATTAGCCAAATTTTTTTCTTTGAGCAACATTATTGCAAGACAGAAAACAAAACCCGAAAACCTCAAACACTAAAACGAAACGCAAAGTTATTGCTGAAAACAAAGTTTAGCTTCTAATATTCAGCCCTGATTCTTACTCATAAAAGGAGTTTCATTACTATCTGTGGTACAAACAGGACATGGCAGCATCCAGGCTATTAAAACCAGAGATTATTCAAAAGTTAACATGTGGTTTTTATTTACAGAAACAGAACAAAAGAGACTCTAATTGAAACAGATCATTTAAATAAACCCAGCACACTGCTTATGCAGATACTGTACTTATGTAGATACACACGTGCAGGCACATGCACACCCAGCCAGAGCTTCCAGTGTTTTCTGGCTTCTGCAGTACACACAGGGACCTCGCAGGCCCAGAACTCTCGCTGCACATTCCAGGATTTTCTGGGTATCCAGGCCCCCCAGTACAGATCTGGGACTCACTGGGCATAAACCTCTGCTCAGCTGCCTCTCAGGGAATTTGTCTGTGTGTCATCAAATACAGCATATCCCTGAGAAATATCTGAGGATATTTGATCTACTGATATTTTCCTGATAATTTCCCTTATTGTTCCTTTTTAAGAGACAGCGGAAATTATTTAGATTGCTTATTAAATGAAACAAACACAGGAAATGAAACCGGGTGAAAATAATTTCTTAATTTTAAGGGTGCATTGAGGTGGAACAATCCTTACAAAAGATAACTGAAAATGTAAACACACTGATTTCAATCAAGAGCACTTTTCATAAGAATATTTCAGTCACTAGTTGCTGCTGATTCTTTTAGAGGTGTGTTACCCATTCTGGAATATACACAAGAGTTCAAGTGTTGCATAATTACATGAAACAGGGCCTGTACAAGAATATCCTGTTTTGCTTCCTGTACACTCACTGGGGTGGCTCAGCTGAATCCTTGACAACATCTAGCTCCATGAAGAAAACATCAAGACTCCTTGCTGATAGGAGGATTTTTACCTAGAGCTTCTCAGCAGTTGGGCTGTTTAGCCCCAATGTGTAAGCAGACAATCACCCTATTGTTTACTTTCTACTCAGAAGGAGCATTACTGCTTTTCCTCACTGTCCACAGTCTCTGTAATCTTAGCAGTCATGTTCACTCAGCAGTTAGTCTAAATATGAGCTTCCCAAAGGAGTTTCAAATCCATGACATAGATTAGTATCACTGTGGTTTGATGCTATCTGTGACAAATTCCACAGTAATTAACATTTTAAACCACGGTCAATACTGAAATTATTTGACGAGGACTCACTCTAGCCCCCAAATCGTGAGAAATTAACAAATTTAAGGGGTATTATTACGAAGTGAATAGGCTGTGGAGGACAATGTATCTTTCAAAAACCCTGTCAGCATTGCTTCATCTCATTACATATTGCTATATCTTTAAAAAAGGAGCGATTCAATTGTGTGATGGTGAATCATGAAACTTCACAAACATTCAAGGAACACACATGCCACTACAAATTAACCATTAGCACTGCATGGTATTCATCCTTTCTGTCACACACTGTGGGAAGCACGCCTTATTAGCATGGAAGCATGGAGCAATAGCATCTCAGTGTACTTAACATTCACTTACCTTGGAAAAAGGAGCACACAATTGCAGTCTTAAACAAAAACCCCAATCCTCAAAATGCTGCAGATCTATTTCTTTCCACATTTAATCCTTGGATTTAAAAATTGCAAAATTGAATCCTAAATCCTTTTCTTTCCTCTCTTCCAGTTCACTGTTTTTTACAATGAAATGTACTTTTTGCATTTTTAATCAGCTTTAATCATAAACAAGGCAGGCATCACAATTGCAGCTATTGCAGGGTTCCCCCTCACACACTTCTTTCTTGGTTTTGAATTTCAATAGTACCCTCAACTGGGGGTCTTCCTAGATCCCAGATGTCGAATTATATGGTCTGTCCTATTCTTCTTAGAGAGGCAATCCCGTTCCCTGTTAAGTTTCACAGGAGTCTGAATAACTATTCTGCAATCACCCATTTCTTCCTTAATTGTATTACAACTGAACACAAGTTTGATCATTAAGAAATAGCTCTCCTTGACTTAACAGTTTCTTAGAAATTTTTAGAAGTATCTGCTGTCTTTAGTTAGTAATATGAAGCACTCTGTGCAAACCCTTAAAAAATAAATCTACATTTAGCATCATTGTTCCTGTTTGAGGTCCTGTGCGGTCTATAAAATCTCAAGAAAGGGGCCCACTTCCCATACCCATCCTACTTACATGCTGTTTTATTTAAGAATCAAGAGTACATTTTACAACCACTTTGCCATGTTAAAAAAGAAAGAAACATAAAAGTGACTTTCAGGGGGAGGGTAGACCTATGTTTTGTTTTACTAGCTTCTTTCAGAGTAAACTTGTAAAATAAAAAGATATAAATGCCAAAGAATTTTGTAAACGCTAATGTAGCAGTAAGCCTGAGCCTCCCACTGACCTAGAAGCAGGACTGGTATTTTAAAGGTGCACTGCTTTAATGTCTGTTTTATACATGTATGTATTTGAAATGTCATTTTCTCTCAAGTGTAACCCAACACTATGGAATCACACACATCTCAGAAATAACTCCTACCCACTCCTACTTCAAATAGTAACAGAGGCTGGCTGGCAGATAAGGTTAACATTGTGTAAGGTATTTAAACTAGCAGAGCAGTTCAGATATGCAGCAATGCATCACGACGGCAAGCCATGGCCTTTGGCACCCCTCCTCATATTATTATTAATTACATATTTCCTCATCTTATTAGTGTTTGAATGGATGTAAGAAATAAACAAAGCTGCTCTAAAGTATATTGCAGACATACTACAGCCTGACATCTTTCTGGGATTAATAAAAGAAGAACCAGTACTGCAAGTGAACTTTGGCTTGTATGTCCTCAAGGCAATTTTGTTTTTGGATAGATTACATGGTCAACTGTTATCTGAATCTGGGAGGGATCATTTCTTTAGAGATATTGAGGATCCCGTTGAGCTACATGGCAGCAACCATAACCTCCCTTGTTCTTACAAAAGAAAAAAATAATCTTTTAAGGCTTGACCATATCAGCAACCCATTGAGTTATTGAATAATCTCTGTGCTGCAGGCTCAGGCACAGCTGTTAGCATTCATTATGCTATGATTTTCGTTTCATAATTCCCTTCTAAATCATAAAGATCTGAACCCCCGATACGTATAACAGTTGTATACATCCTATCAGGTAAGTGAGGCGCTGAAGTTCATCTAACACGATCTGAACTTGCCCATAAAGTTGTAGACATCTAAAGTTATCTGAAATTGTGCAAAAGTCTCAGCTCCGAACTTCAGATATGTTCACAAGTAATGCATCTTTAAGCAATTTTACTTCCCAAGCAGTATGCTTTATTAGCATTATCAAAGGGATGAACTGAACTCCCATTGTTCGTGCTGTACCCCTTCACAGCAACATCTGCTGCGTAACCCAGAGCTGTAATAACAGCAACCCTGACATACTGAAGTGACAGAACAATATGAGGCACGGCTATGGGAAGGCAAGGGTTAGATAAGAGGATAAGAGAAGGCTTTCACATCAAAGACTTTGCCTCGCAATGACACCTACCCTTTGCTACTGCCTGTGCCATTGATTTCATGTCCGGGTTGCCAGTTCATCTAGAAGTCTCCCCAGCTTATGAGAGTTTGTATCAGAAACAATAAAATCAGATGGCAGTTTTGTATGCCTTGAGGGAGAAAGCAGATCCATACGCTAGGGAAAATTATAGAAAAACCAGAAGGATTTTACTCTATTTCACAGTCATTTATTCTTTCAGCCAGCATTTAGTTTAAGTGTACCTCACAGTGTTAGGACCTGAAATTTCATGGCCTAAAGTTTCCTACTCTCGAAGAGGAAAAATACCCTACATCCCCTTAGTAAGTCAATAACAAGAATATTTGGGTTGATAGTCCTGTAGATGCAATAGTTGAGGCAGGGATTTTTTCTGTTTGTTTGGTTGGTTTTTTTTGTGGGGTGTTTTTCCTTGTTGTTGTTTGGGTTTTTTTTTCTTCTTTTGTTGTAGTAGGAGTATCTTTAGGGCAAAAGTCTCTGGGAGAAACACTATTAAATACTTAGACTGGACAAAAGCTTCTTGCTGAGGGAATTTCAATTGCTTTTCAGCTGCACTGTGGTTTATTGTTTGCTTTAACTCAGGCCAGAGCCTAAGCTACATACCACGGCGTCTGTTAAAAAATCATTATGGTGCAATTAAAAACAATGTTTAAAGTGGAATTTCCCCCTCCCCTTCTCTGTATAACTGTTGTATGCTTCCTCTGTGCCTTTCATGATTATCTGCACCAGCTCTGGTCAGGAGATACAGCTGTCATGAAACACTCAACAGATGGCAGTGGCTGGGTGATGCTTCATCCATTTTTGGATGCTCTACTGACATTTGAGCTCATGCCTTCCATAAATGCTGTCATGCCCCTGACTCTTTTTAGCCAACACAAGCATACAATGTTCAGTGACAATATTCATCTTTCCAAAGAAATAGAGATAAATTGAAATGCCCTTATAAAAAGCAATATAAAATACTTAAATTTAGTGTCCTTTAAAACTTTTAACCATTATAGATAGATATGGCTAGAAAATAGATAGACTGATAAATTGGTAGATGGATCTCCTTTCTTACTGCTGTTTCATCCTTAAGCTATTTTATTTTTATAAGGCTCTTCAGAGATTGATTTAGCTTAAAAGAAGAGAATTTTTTCTCCAGCTTTAGGAAACTGCTAGGAACTCAAGTGCTTTCAAAAGAAATTGATTAGCACAACTTCTTTAAAAATAAACATCTAAAAGATACAGAGTATTTTTAAGCTTTTCAGGTAGTAAAAGGTGCTTAGCCTTTAATCTTATATTAATTGTTAAAAGCTTATTTCTAGTGCATTATTATTATATAGCTAGAGTCAAACTGGAAGATGGGTCAGTTTGAGTACTGAAAGATAGCACACTGTCTTTATGGGTTTTTTTCAGGGGGGTTGTTTGTTTTAAAACAGCTTTATAATAGTGCCACCTAACATGATTGCTTGGAATGAAGAGAGTGTGACAAACCCTGTATGTGTCCCACACAGGGCACTACCTTCCATGCTTACCAAGGTTCAATCCCAGTCACTGTGACTCCTGATACAAAAACAAACAAGAGATAAGAGATGGAGGGAGAAGAGGTGGATATATTCATGTACTTAATGACAGGGATTAAGAAAGACATCTTGGGAATGGCGAGTACTGGTATTTTGTCCTGACCTAGGAGTGGTGGCTACATTTTTCTCATGCTGTTTGCAGTGCAACTCATTCTAAATGCAGGATGTTCAGAGACTATCACTGCAAATGCAGATGATGTGTTTAATTGCAAACATTTGATGATGCCCTCCACCATGAGGCCTATTTTTTCATGTTAAGAATGATGTGCATTACAAGTTAATTTACACCCTAACAGTGATGAAAGAAAATGTATGGGCTACGTTGCTTTGCCAACAGTCCTTGCTGAACAGCCAGGAGATATTTAACCAGGTACTTAAGCAAGACACACCTTCTAGTGTGATGAAAAGGAAACTGAAGTTAGGGAGTATGATCTAATTCTTCAAGCCTGAACTTATATTTAGCACTGAAAGTATCAGCAGAATGATGCCGTGACAGTGTGAGGGTGCAGTGAGGTAAGACTCACTTTCTACAGCTCAGCACTAGATTGTGTCCTGTGTGAAGTGACTGAGATCTCATAGAAACTAACTCCACAACAAACACAACTCATTATTTGCTAACACTAGCCATGTTTGGCTACCACACAACACAACTGACTGATGTAACTGCTTACAGTTTTCAAATTAGTCAAAGGACCTTCGACTGCTGTCCTTTCTGTCAGATTTAAGGGCAATGACTGGAGATAGGGCAATTTCAATCACTTTTCATATCCTGTATTTCTGTTACACTTCAACTGTTAGGACAGTAAGAGAAAGGGACTCTCAGTCTACACCTGAACCTGTAATTGATCAACAGGATCACAGCCTCTTATTTTCATCATTAACTATACAGTCTGCCTCTACAAAAGTTTCATTTATTAAATATTTGATTCCCAAATTTCACCTCTAGAGACAGCAAACTACCAAGAGGATTTAAAGCTGACATCTTAACTTAGCAGTGTCTATTGTTTCATCATTCTTGGGCTTCACAGACAACATCCTTAGTAGATCAGAACAGTCAGATATGGCCCTCTAATCTGCACTATTAGACCTCAGAGAGCAACAGGAATATACAGGGTTCAGGCTTGGCACCATCACATATATAACTGTATGTCTGAGCATTAGAAATGAAAGAGATGCTAATGCTGTAAATCGGAGGGTTAATCTTCTCTCTCAGTACTTAGAAGTCCTCTGGATCCTATTTTCACTATGTACCCAAACCAAGACTGCAGACAGCAATTCTCATGAATTTCTGCCTTTAAGACAGCACAGTTCTCTGAAGCTTCAGCAAGTATCAAAGAATATGTAATATATGCATTTATTATAGTTTCACATTCCATTAAACACTCTCTTATTTAAATACTATTTATCTCATGTTGCAGAAAAGTATGTTCTCTAGTTGTAGCCATATCATTTGCTATTTTGGTGAATTGTGTCATTGCATTCATTATCTAATACATGAAGAGAGTAAAGTAAGAAAGTATGGTTCTTTGCATCAATGGCTATTGCATTTAGAGGCACTTTTGTACCAGTTTGAGATACTTTATCTTACACCAAGAAAAAGAAAAATTATAAGGATAGAGAAGTAACTAGAGAAGGATTTGGAACTCTTGTAACTTCTAAACTTAAACTATGGAGAAGTCTGCAGTGCATCTGTGTAAGTCTGGATAGTATTTCTATTTCCTGAAGCATTTCCCATCCCATATGTTTATCTCACACAGTTTCATGGAGCTGTATTAATGAGTGGAACATTACTAGCAGTTATAGTTTCATTCTAAGTTAAAACCTCAAGAACCACCTGTTGCACACTTCAAACAAGTAACAGCATAACACTGCAAGTTTTCATATAAATTCTAGCTATAAGTCACCTCATAAGACATTGATTTTCCTTGTAAAAAAGGGTAAGAGCAATCCCTGTTTTTCATATGTACATGACTTTGCCTTATTTCAGCATCATTAACTTGGGGAGTGGGCATTTCATGTCTTGCTTGGCTCTTGGAATAGATGAAGTTATAGAAGTTTGAGCTGAGAGCTGTATGGTAACAGTTATTTCTCTTGTTATATTATTCTTGACTATATAACACAAAATGATAAAGGACTGAGAGCAGAAACACTGGAAAAAGCAGTATACCAAACACCCTCCAAACACACAAAACAGCAAAGCTGAGCAAAAAAAAAAATGTTGCTGCAAAGATTCAGAAGCCACAGCTGATCTGTTTGAGCACTCTGAGACTGCACACAATAGGGAGCTTTCCAGTACTAATCTGTTGTGACATTTTATCGAAACTAATTCTTTCAGACAAATAAAGGTCTAGTTTGGAACAATTTTTATTCAGGCCATCAACATCATTCCTGATTTGATGTGATTTTCAAATAGCATATGTTTTTCTGTTTGTGGCCTTCGCATCCTGCATAAAAGCAAGATAAAACTAGCAAATTCAGCTTTCACAAAACAGCCAAGATAGCAGGCAGGTACAATTTAACTGATTTTAAAGCAGGACAAGCTCATAACAGGGAGAATTTTGAACAAGAACAGAGTTACCGATGTCTGTATATTTGGTACATGTACATCTATTCACACATATGCACACCATAGGGAATATTAGCATAAAACTGTTTTACCACTTCCTCAGCTGCCTGTATACTGATCATCAGTAACAAGCTGAAAACCTGATAAAGAAAAAAAAAGAAGAAAAACCAAACCAAGCCAAACAAAAAAAAAGAAAAAAAACCCATAAAAAGCTGTTTGAGAGGGTTTGTTTTCTGTAGCTTGAAGCTTAAGTAGTAGCCCTTCTGCCAGTGTTTCACTGTGTTATTCTGAAGAGCAACTCTTTGCATGTGAGGAAGCAGACACTGGTGATTTAGGCAGGCCAACAAAGTACAGTACTATTACTCAGCTTATAGTTAATGATTTCCCATTTAATGCCCTTCATTTTTCATAACCCAGGGTTCAAACAGAAGCAGCTGCTATTAGGGATATAACGATATTGAACTTCAGACCAAAGGCATAGGAGAGCTTCTTTTTCAACTCTAGCTACTGGACCCATCTGGCTCTTCACTTAAGTACTGCAAATGAAGGAGAGAAACACTTTGCTTCCCATCAGCAAGGTCCTGAACAGAATACACAATTATTCAGACTAAAGGCTTTCCAGTAAAAACTAGCTGCATTAACAACACACTCCTCAACTTTGGTGGATAAAAAAAATTTAATCCACTTTATTTCCTGAAGAACAGTGAAGAAATTAGAAGCATATAAAAATTTTAAATAATACTTACCTTGAATAATTTTTAATACTAACATCCCCCAAGTCTCATCTTGAGGAAACTGGGTCAGTGTTTCTAAACCACTTTCTTCTGGAAAGGGAAGATTAATTTTTTATTTACCTCCACTTTGAAAAAAAGAAGGGGAGAGAGAAAGAAGAGTTTCTAGGCTTACAGGACACAGCAGAAGCTCATATACATTCTCCTTCTGGTAGGAAACTTTCAATTTTGAGGCATGAGACTTACAGATCCCCAATACCCCCTCTCTGAGTGCTTTAAGCAAAGTAATATTCCCCTTCTCCAGCAAACTCGAATTAAATGCAAGTCTTTAGACTTGCTTTACATTTTTGTTTCCATCACTTTGAAGGAGACAGCCTTCAAGTGCTAGAAATGTTATCAAACTGCTTACTTTTAAGAAAAGATCTTTTAAATAAAAAATCCTTTCCTTGTGCAATAATCTTCTATTTTCATTTCTGTTGTGATGATCTGACAGAAAGTAGATTATGACAGAACTACATTTACCTCCAATTTCTACCAACATTTGTAAATTAGGATTTGCAAGAAAAGAAGTGGATTATATACTTTCATTACAATTACAGGACTACAGAACAACAAATGTTGTCTAGTTATGACTATAGCTAATCCTTTCATTGCCCACAGTGGACCAAAAAAAATTCATAGCTTAAAAGTAAAAGTAGGTGTCTTTTTTATCAGCAGCTTTTAAAGCAGAAGTATCCAAGCACAATGCAATTTTAAACTACAGGAATCTATGTCAGGACTTACATGCAACTTCCCATCTTTCTGGGTTCCCTCGACATCTAAGAACACAAAATCCCTTCACAATTATCACAGAATTAATTATCAATATTGACTGTGATTTTGGTGTTATCATTTTTACTTTTGAATACCATATGACAGCAAGCATTGCTAGAATTTATGTCCACATACCAAAACCAGTCCTGGATGGCTCTCCACTGCTTGTAATACCCAATATTATTGTGGTTCTAGAACACTGAGAAAAGTGGAGTCAATTCACCACCCTTTTCCATAAACTCCCAGTTTTCAGTCCTTCCTTTATCCCCAAGTATACTAACTCCAAACTGCATAATTTCACTCAAATTTAAAAATTTACGAAATAAATTTATAAGAAACTTTTTGAAAAGAGTTTTGCTAGATCTGAAGTTTATTCTCAACTATCAGAATATCTTTTTGTAGTCTAGGTTGATTCTCAAAGACACAGCTTTACTTCCAAGTGTTGATTTCCCTTAAAAGTTAAACTGGATAACCACATAAAACTCCTTGCCAAGCTTTATCAGTTTTACATCCAAAATCAGGTTATGTAAAACTTGGCCTTTTTCCTTGTATTTCGTAAGCATCTCCCTGTCCTGTCTTTCCCTTAGACTTCATCCTTCAGACACACATACCAATAAACTATTGGGGAACCACTGGGATGGTTTTTTTCAATGAATATTAAACTTACTGCCACACAAGTTTATGAAGTTTCATTCAGCATCCTCCTTGGTTTTTCCTCTAGTAGCTTCCAAAACTCAGATGCTTCTTTAAATACTTTTTCTTTGTGTGAACAGCAGTTTCCACTGGATAGCTGCGCTAAAATAAGTACTTACATTTGCCAGTATTTGCAGACAAGGGTGGCAGAAGAAAGCAGAGCCTCTTCTCCTCCCTGCTGTTTCTTGGCACCCCAAGGGTCTTACACAGCCAATTTTTCCATGCAAGATAGTCTAATGAACAGCTTCATTTCTGTTTTATAGATAGCCTTGTCCAAAACTTCAAAACCTGCTCAGGTGATCCCTAGCCCTAGGAGCACCTCAAGTCTGGAGGCATTTTCAAGTTAGGCAGCAGAAGTCCACAGATGCCAGAAGGGTTGTGTTTGCTTCTTACACAGGTCAGACAGTGCTGGGAGTCCACACAAGGAATTCTGATCTGTCAGATTTCTAGTCAAGGCAATTCATGAAGTTTCTTACAAAGGAAACGAAGTACCCTGATACCCTAAAGATTCCTAAATTTTCCTCATGGAGAAGGACTCCAGGTTCTGAATCCACAAATCCTTCTGAGTCAGCAAAATATATTTTCAGTACACACACACCACCTTTGTTCAGGGTTCACAGAGCTCTGGTTGCTTTCACAATGGCTTAGTTTATGGAAATGTGGGCATATTCCAGATTCCACCTGCCATGATTAAGTACACTAAAGTTGGATTTTTGAAGTAGATTCTTCCCAGCTTCCTATCTACACAGGACTAGTAGATTTATATATAAGAAGTTACTTTAAAGGGGAATAACAAGTCATGCCCTAATTATAACAGTCACCAAAACCAAGTCTACTTATTCTGTCCTCAGCACAGAGAGACAAGCTTTTACCTCTGCAGCAACTTAAAAGAAGAGAGCTTTATGTCTCATACATAGGGAGTAAAAAGGCTAGAACTGTTGGATAAGAGCAGGGGACAAAGTGCCATAGGGATAAAAATAATTTTGCTTTTAAGGGCCTAGACATTTAATTCCAGAAGAAGAATCAAGGCTGCAAATGCCATCTGGTAAATAGCACCCAGGACTGGGATTACCTGTTGCAAACTGAGACATAAATACATCCTATGTATGATACAATGAGTAGGTGTGCGCCGGGAGAGAGCATCTCAGCATTAAGTCACCTGCTTTGACACACATACCAACGGGCACCCTGTGACCAGGATTGCATTTATCAGGATCTCCTCCTATGCACATTTCAGTGGTATAAGTATGGATTTGTTTTTGTGATAGTGGCAGATGCTACAGAAGGCGGGGGAAAGGAGAGAGAATATTCCACAGGCACATAGGCTATGAGCCGGCAGAATAACCAATCCAGCCCCCAGTTTTCCCCTTTTAAATCCTGTGACCTTTCAAAGAAGCAGGCCAGGAGAATCTGGCAGGCCAGGCTGTCTATGTGCATAGGCCTGATCTATCTATGACAGAGCAATTTATCTCATAGAGTACTCAAATTCTTCTTCAGAAGAACCTTTTCATTTGCTAATGCATTTGTTGTGTTCATGAAATAGTTCTGTAGCTGTAACAGAGACACCGTCACACTTCACAAGCCTGCTACACTGGCACCAATGTGTGGGCAGACAAATATGAGTCACTCCTTCCTGCATACTCAAGTCTAGCTCACTTTTCACTAATGTCTGAGCATTTCTTGAACTTTTCAGTACTCTTGTGCTGTGTTTTATTTTTGCCAGATGCATCAGCTCTAAATTACCCAGTCTGATTTTTACGCCTCAATGTGAAGTTCTTAGATCCTATTCCTAAGAACTATTCACCTGTTCTTAGCAACATTTGTGATATTTGCCCACCAGACTCAGACTAAGCTACTATTCTTTCCTCATGAAAACAAAATAAAATTAGTAGCACACCACAAATAATGTAAAGCCTTTCTAGAGGTTTTATCAAGACAAATTCAACCTTTCACCTAGATTTCATTAAAAATATTTTTCATTGATGCATATGTAATTTAGTAAGACTACTGATATAGTTTTGATTTCTGTAAAATATCACCTCTGAAAATTGACCAATACACTAATGCAATCACACTAGTAAAAATATATAGCACAGCTTTATAAAGAACTACATTTTGTTAGCATTCTTTTCTCAAACTTTTAATCACATTGCAATCAAGATTTTGCCTGCTGCTTCACTACTTGTTCCTTTATTCTTCTACAATTAGATATTAAACACAGAAACTAGAAACACTAGAATTACAAGACAAGTAGCATGCTTTTCCATTTTCTAGGAGAAAAAATTAGTCCTAAAATAAGCTCAGAGTCTTCATACAAGCCCTGCCCAAAGAACATAGTTTCTTAAAATTTATATGTGCTAATGTTTCACCCAGAGTAATTATCCTATGTGCTAATTTTATACAAAGATTCTAATCAAAAGAGAATTTTTTTTGTATTGCACTCAAAAAATGTAAAGACAGATAAAATGGTGTTTAACATTCTAACATTTAGATATACCCTCCTTCCTTCCACTAAATTGACTTTCCCAAATATTATCTACTGTAAGTTTCTGGTACTTCTCGAGGAAAAAAATTGCTCTATAGTAAGATTTGTTGGATGCAAAAGGGGAAGTAGGGGTATTAATTTTTTTTGGCAATGCCATCTCTTAAGAGTGACTATTAGCATCTTCAATCTAAAACAAAATGTGGCTTTTGATAAAAATAATCTGACATCTCAGTTTCCATAAAGACCTCAGTTCTGTTGTTATCTCCTCCAAATATTAAAATCAACCCATGACCTCAATAAGAAAAATACGGACATTGGAAACTAAGAGGATCATAATTAAAATTGACTGTGAGGAAAAAATGTGTGTCCTTAATTACACTTATGCAAAGTATTTACAGGCTGAACAGAAGACATACTTGTCTGCTTCATATCAGATTGTTTCTAAGGAAGAAGCTAGCAATATTTGTTTGGCAACCACTTATTTTGTAATGAGGTCAGCATGTTCACTTCATTTGTTTTTCCCATAGTAATAGTTAGTCTCATACCTTCAACTAAAGGCCAAGGACTATTATTCCACAATATTAGCAAGAAGATTATGGAAATACAGAACAGAGGTTGCTTAAGACCATAATATGATGGACAAAGGCATTTGACAACACTGAAAAAGGAAAGATTTATAGCTAATGGTATTTGATTATACACAATAAATTTTCTGTAAATATATATAAATTACTTAGCATAGCTGTATTTGTAATAATTTACATTTAATCAGGCATTTCTCATACGCTACCAACAGTAAATAATAACTAGTATTGTTTCATTATATTTAAGAGCACAGTGCTTTGGGGAAAGTTTGGTTTGGTTCCGTTTGTGTCATACATACAAATTCACATTACTAATAACTCAGGAGGTGTCCTTCCTCAGTGCTGCATGGACAATAACTTGCATATTATGTGCATTTTGACTAAAAAATGTCATTTGTGCAGAGGAAATTGAATGTAACAATTTTCATCTCTAGCTGACAAAGTGTTACCTTGGAAATACTGCAATGTAATAAACGCATTATTGGCCAGTAGTGACTGGATAAAAGCAATATGGTCAGGCAGGCTTTTAGATGAAGTATGAATGGAGAAACCAAAACCAACTCAAAAGACTTTTTCCTCTCCTTGAGTACCAGGTGTCAACCTCAATATGATGAGCATAGGAAATTCTTTCCATTTGTGATGGAATAACAGTGATACCTCTTCCTTTATTTAGAGTCCTTTCATCTTTTTAGATCAAGTGCTTTAAAGGCTTTAGATGAAGATTACTCCCTCACATCCACCTACCACTGACATGCAGTCAGCCTCTGGGATGCCAGCGAAGAGTGCCAGCAGTGCCAAATAACTGGTTCCAGAAGGGGAGGTAAAAAAGAATTAATCCAGCTGAAACTACAGGGGAACAGCAGAAAGGACAACATAATGACCCAAAATGGAACTTGGCCAAGATACCAGGCTTAACAATCACGCAAGGAGCTGAGCAACTGTTAAGAGTTTAGTTTTGTGTCTCATCAGCCACAATAAAACGAGCCAAAACACCACTGCTGAGCCCTGTGCTGATGAACTCATTTAGTCCTCCTCTTGCTTCTCTAAGTGGCAAGAGGTGTCATCTATTAATTTGCCAACAGCCCCGACTGCAACACCCAAGTCTCTATTGTTCTCCTTTCCAAGCCATGCACAACCCAGTTTACTTAACAGAGGATGACAAAGTCGCAAGGCAGAATGGCTAAAGAGACAGGCATTCGAGAGGATAATGACCTGTCAGCAGGGTTGTGGCAAAAGGAATTTACATGAAGATTAATCAATGTTTACAGCTCTTCTCATTTATGAGAACAAGCTGCTGTTTCTACCTGCTACCAATTCTGTGACTATGACAAAGAAAAAGAAAAAATTAAAAAAAGAAAAAAGAAAATGAGCTTTGCTTTTTATCTGAGGGGTGGGAATATTGCTCTAAATACACTGCAAATGCCAGTTTTAGTAGGTATAAATTCATAGTTACTCTTTAGTGGGGGACCAATGTTTCACAGACACTGGATGCATGATTTACACACTGTTTGAAAGTAATTGCAAACTATGGTAAGGTTATCTGAAGAAAAAAACCAAACACCACCAAAACCCCAAAGCCCCAGAAAAACATACTCACAATTTGCCTCTGTTAGTTACAACAGCTGTCATGATTAATGGTGGTTTGAGAACTGAAAAAATAATTTCTTTCAGGGTTTCTGTAATTAAAAAAAAAACAAGAGAGTGTGTATTTTTAAGAGGTAACACAAAATTAGAGGTGATATGACAAAACACGCAGTAAGATCTGTACAAAGTAGGTTATGAGGAACTTCTTAATAACCTGAAAACTGGAACATGAATTTAAAAAATGAACTTATTGATTTCTACATCATATTTACAAGAGCTAGTATTGTGAAATATGAATTATAGCTTTCTGTGCCAAGGGAAGCCCTGAGCCCCAATGGAATCCACCCTAATGAGAACAAGTGGGTGAATGCTGCTCTCTTCACTCAGCCATTACCCAGTAAGGATGAAAGGTTTATACTCTGTGTCTGCCTAATGGGAGTAACTCTCACTTCTACCTGTCCCAGTCTTTCTTGGCCACAGCACCAGGGTAGGTGGCAGTGCAGACATTAAAGCTTGCTGCCTTCACCCTTCCCTCCTCCTACCATGAGAGAGGATCTGTGCCACATACCAACCTTAGGGTGGAACAAATCCAGGACAGCCCAATTACAGATGATAAAGTTACTCTAGATCTGCACAGCTTTCATTAAGACAGGAATCCCTCTTAGGACAAGCCAGCATGAAATGGGACTGATTTGGCGTGGGCTTAATAGGCAGATCCACCAGTTGGCAATTTCTGTTTTCTTCTCTGCCTCGTGGGGTTTGCAGTGCCTGGGTAGGATGGTGGCTTCCCAGAGCCTCTGGGAAATGCCTGCAAGCCTCACCCGGTTGCTTCTCAAAGGAGCAGCCTCTCTGCCCACCCTTCCCTGTGATGAACTCCTCCACAAACATGAAGTCAGGGCAAAACAATGGCAAGTGACAGTGACTGAACTGTATAAACATGTTGACAACTGATTAAGCAAAAATAAAACAAGACTCAAATAGCTCTTCTGCATAATTCCCGATTTGCATAACCAAAAGGGTGGCAAGACTCCAGCCACCGTTCATTTCCTGCAGCAGCCAGAATAATGCAGTTTGGAGTGCTCCTTTGCCAACAGGAATTTCAGAACTCCGCAGGGTGTAAGAGAGCCCTGCAGCCGGCCATTGAGACAGCAAAGCCTCCCCTCATGGTCACAAAGGGGCAGCAGGGTTTTCTTGAAGCTGCTCCTCTGGAGACTCACAGGAGCACAAGCAGGCTAAAGGCCACAACAACAGGCAGTGGAGGAAGCACATATTAGAGACCTGAACAGGAGACAAACTGCAGTGCCCCAGCCGCGGTCAGCACTTCATCTGGGAAATTACCTCAGCAAAAGGAGGAACGCATCCCAAGGTGTAATAAAGCAAAAACGCATGTCTCTTGCTAGACAAAAATCAGTGAACCACTAACCCTGAGCTGAGAGGTTACTGAGATTATCTAATGATGGCTTCTAAAGCATCTCTACTTTTGGGCAGTAACTGCCAGCTCTGTTCCAACAAAACCAAAGCTGTAAAGAATTTAATCACTTTACCTTGACTATGAACTGGTTTGGGCTGTGCTTCTTTGGTTTGGGTTTTTTTGGTTTTTTGTTTTACATTATAATTTCTACATGATCCAACATATAAATTGATGTTCCTTAAACAATAAAAAAACAATACCAACAAGGTCAATATAGTGGCATTACTGCAATTGAAATAAAGTCTTACTGTCTAGACAGGAGAGTTGCAGGTTGCTTACAAAGCCACTAGAGTGTATAAATGCAGAGGTTAACTGATGATTATTTGAAGGCAGAATTTTAACTCTGTTTACACATAGACCCAAATAAACTCAGCAGAAATAGGACCATTTTTCAGGGTGTGAAGATGCATGCACTGTTTGGCCAAAGCTGCCTTCCTCCTCTAAAGCTGCTTGAAGCTGTTGAGGAAACTCAGCTCAATGGAGTATTATTGAAAACTACTGGACTGCTGATCTCTTTCCTGAAAGGTAGTTGGAAAACATTCCTGCTAATACCATAGCCACAAAATAAGTTCAAACAGGCCACTTCCTGATGCTCCTAACATGGGCATTACAGTAGAAGATCTTGCAAGGACATATCAATATAGCAATCTTGATTAATTCAGTTCGTCTGGACAATAAATTAAGAACTTTCTCGTTTATTTGCTTTTAGAGAGGATCTTGCTTTAATCTATAATTTCAAGACCTTCATGTGAGAAAAAGAGTTAGGTTCAGTTTCCTTCCTCAGACAGAGGAAATGTGTTGTAGTAATCCTCCACTTTTAGCTTTCTGAAGGCTGAGATGTCACAGCTTGTCTCCTCTCCATGCCTACTGCAGCGGGGCCAGATATTGAAGCAAAGTTAAAAATAGTATTGAACTCTACTCCCAATCTGTACAGGGTGCTTTGTTTCCAGGTTTCTGCTTTTTTAACGATTCTGCTAAAATTTAGGATCAGGTCAGTTGTATTCAAAATGTTTAGTTTGGTTGACCCTTCTCCACAGTGGCTTATGCTGCCCTTTCCCTGTTCCCTATACACTCCCCTAAATCCTGCACCCCCTTCTCCAGCGCTCAACTGCTGTCACAAGTGGGTGATCTTTGAGCTGCACCTTTTAGGAGAGGCAGCCCAGGGAGAAAGAAGGGAAGGAGATTGGGACATCTTACAACAAGCTATTTGTATTTTCCTCGTGCAGAACTAAGGCAGCCCTCTTAAATTTACAACAGCTCCTGATGATCTTGAAAGGAAGTTTTCCACATCTCTGTGGCCTAAGATACCACTGCAAACACCCATCATATCATTAGTCCTAGGCTGAGAAAAAGGAAAATGCATCTTTTGTCCCACTCCAACCTTTACTCTGAGAATACCATTCAGGGCCTTGTGAGCAGGAGAGAATTTTTACAAAAACAGGAAGAAATAAAATAGCGAGATCATCTAAGAGATTATCTTCTCGTAAGGAAGAGTCCACACATTAAGATACAATTTTAACTCTTTTAAGTTCAGGTATCAGAATATCAATGATATGAAAAATTAAATTTAGCCAAATAACATCTTAAAATTCTCCAAAAATGTGAATTCTTTAATCTACAGAGAAAAAACCAATATATCTAAAAAATGCCTTTTGCTGAGAACATACCCTCTCAATCCATCCAGAAGAAATACATTCAGAGTAAACAGTACAAGGAATAGAAAATACATGGCCATTTTCTCACAGACTTCTCAAAGAAGAAAATAATGAGGCACAGGAAGACAGATTTATGTTGTTTCATGACACAGTATTCTCTTTCTGCCTCTCTTAAATTTGCTTTACTTCTAAGAACAATAAAAAGTCACTGAAGAGTTGACAAAATGTTGCTCACCAAATACACAGAATTAATCAATGAACAGGATATAGGACTGGATTTCAAGGAACACAGTTTTACTCTGGCCTTTTCTGTCAGTTATTTCACCTTTCTGTGCCTCAGTTTCCTTAACTATAAATAGGATTAAGTCTTAGAAAGCCATTTCATATCCAGGGAATATAAAGTGCTATTATGTTCACGTTATAAATGGAAGGAAGTTTTAACCTTTAAATACATGTCTTCAGAAAAAAGAAACAAAGACAATTGTCTGTTTATTTGAAAGTAGCCACTTTATACCTTCAACATCCCAATAAAAATACAGAATCAAAGCCTGGCTTTGATACATGTGTGGTATTACAATCCCTTGTTGCTGATAGTACTTCTTAATGTTAAGAGCCTGGTGGCTAACTTATGTTTCCTCTGGGTGCGTTCCCATATTCCTCTCCACTTTGGGAGGCAGGCTCTTGTTGCCGCTCAGATATGTATCCCACATCTTGTAATCATTAATGTACTCAGGGGAGAAGGAGGGGGCAAGAGGACGTTGTTTCAAAGTATGTTTCTGCCCAATTCATTTTGGCTTAATTTGAAGACCAAAGCAGAGCTCTATTGAAGCACGTCCTTCCTCAGTCATTTATCATGCTTCCCCTTCCCCACTGCTGAGCTCAGACACTAAGCAGCTATAATACAGCTTTGGTTAGATTAGAGAGCAATTTCTTTGCTCATTCTTATTCTAATTTTTGTTTAGATTTTGAAACCTTCTTAATTGTTACAAATGTCAGTGGATTGGCAACGTAAAGGTAACAGTAGAATTATTAAACTGCTGCTTTACTTGGCAGCTAAGTGCACAGAAAGAATATTCCCCTAGTAGCTTTAAAGAGCAGGCAAGAATCTAACTCAAGCTTCCCAGTATGGGGAAAGAGTAATAGAAGAAAACAACTAAGAATTTCCATCTTGAGGATGATGGGATAGAATCAGTGCCAGCCAGTCCAGACCTGATAAGGGTAATAGACAAAGTAGCAATTTTCCCACCCCACTCCCCTAGACAACTTTTTTTTCAGTGACAAGTCTGGTTTTCAAGGGCACTGGGACAAATAGAAGAAAGACCTTGGCTAATTCTTCTTACTCTAGGAAGCCTTCTGCCCTAAGCAACCACCCAGTTTGACTTTATGTGACTCTGGAGCAACTATGCTGGGAAGGGCTGAGAATGTGGCTGGTTAAGATTTTTACAGCTGGTGCCCAAATACATGACAGGAAAGCTTTGGAGAAGTGCAAAACTACCAGAACTAGTGCACTGAACCAGACAGATCTTTTGGTGTCTCATTCTGCAGAAATGAGGGCAGCTCCTGTGCTGATAGTATGAATCTGTTCCCCCAGCCTTGCTCTGTTTACTGTTGGCAACACACACATCCCTGTAAATAGCTACACCCCTCTCATTAGGCAAAAAATATTGTTTAGCAGTGAGATTGGAAATATCAGGGAAATCATCCTTTTAAGAAGCCCGACTCTTCCCTCTCTCCAAAAGCAATGCACTGCAAAGGCCTACTGTAAAAATTGTTGTTGAAGGGGGCCTCTGTGCTCATTCGCCAATAAACAGGCTTATTTTTTTCCTCCCTGGTATGATGTGTTTATGCCAGTAACATGAAATATCATCGAATAAACAAACCAGAGGGAAAATATTAGAGTCCTTTAAATTAAAGCAGAAAGATTTTCCTGATTGCTTATACACTGTGCAGTGTGTACAGAAACAACTACCTGCAGAACATGTCTACTCTGAATATGTAGTTATTAAAACTGATTTTATTTGTGCATTTTACTACCTGAGTGACTAAAAATTGATTATTATATTTTCCTCCAGCAGGTTTTTAGAAACTGTAACTGCATTCTTCCTATAAACTGTCTTGAATATTTCCCCATAAGGAGAATTTAATACTTCAGATAAAAACCATAGGAATTAAGACAACAGGCTAACATTTGTCCAAATATGATCTTAACTCCTGATAATTTGAGGAATCTCTCTCTCTATTTTTGTGTTCACAGCTTGTGCCAGCTCCTCACTGCGTAGTAAAACCTTTCAGTGTTGGACTGTATTCATTCCAAACTCATAATGAAACAAAGCAATAGTTTTGTGGAATTGCACTACTACCCATTTAAGCTACTCCCAACTCTCTGGCACTGTCTGGTACTGCTAACACAGCAGACAGCTGCCCAACCCCCTTTTCCTTTTTCTTCCTGCTGTTAAGCTACACCTATCTGTAGATCATCGAGTCTTTCTGGACTTGTAAAAAGATTTGTGCCAGACTATGTTTCTTGGCTTTAACGGTTAGCTTCCTTTCCAGAATATACATGCTGCTTTACACATACTTTTATTACTGACATCATGAGAATACATGTCTACTATGTTTAAATTTGGGTGTTAACGTGATTTTGCTTCTTCCATATGTGGGTGATGTGAGACTAAGAAAGCAAATTAAGAAGCTGTTACCTGCTTGAACCATTTCCCCGTGCCCTTTCACAGGGGAAGTGATAGTCATCTGAAACAGCAGGCAGCCTCCAGTCAGGACAGTTTTCCAGAAATCTGAGTTTCCATGTATCTGAATCATATCACTAATGCAGTCATATTGACTTTGCTTTTTATTAAGTGATTAAAATATTACTAGACACTAAAATAGCACCCACCCAACTTTCCTTGGGACATAATAAGGAACAAGTTTTTTAGAAGTAACTATTAACAGTTGTAGGTTCTTGCTGAGTTCTGTCTCACCAGGCCTAAGTAAGATATTTCCAAATGTCAAACACACAAGACATAGGGTGGTCCCTATTAATCAGGGCACATTTAAAACTATTACTGTTGTTCCCTATGAACTTCTTACACTATGAGAGTTTCTAAAAACTGGTTAGAAATAAGCAGTACCTTGTATAAATCCACATTCTACTGAGCGAAACCAGATGAGGACTCAGACATTCAAACAGAAGATCCTGGTGTTCTCAATGAGCCATACGGGAAGGTTTATTTAGTTTATTTCTATTCAACACTCTCTCCTTACAGACTATTTTCTAAGGATCTCACTACATTTGCCTAGACTGGGAAGCCAGAATTGGATTTAGCTCCCAGAATGGGCCTTTTATTTATCACATTCTGCAACCACACGAGTCCAACCCATTTATTTCCCAGACCACATGATTTATGGGATCAAGCCTACATCAGCCAGTGGAATACCACACTCTCACTTTCTTGCAAGAGAAGACTATCATTCTGTACAATCAGAATTTATTAAAAGGAGATATTTTTCTTACTGTCCTTTGGAAACTCACTCCATGAACATTAACAACATAGGTGATTGGCTGTTTACAGGCAAACACAAAGCTACTTCTAGGGCCACAATTACACAATATGAAATGCACAGAAGCAAAAATGGTTTAAATTTTCTGCCATCCTCTTAGTAATCTTCCCCTTTCCCAGCTCTTTCTTGTAAAAATATTGTGTCATAAAATCTAGATCAGTTCCCAGGTTCAATTCTCTCATGCTGATACTGGTACAGCTGAGAAAAAACCTGCAAGGGCATAAACAGAGCAAAGAATATTTAAAAACTGTTTACACTGCTATTGACTCCAAAGATTTCATATCAAAGTGCAGCCTAAATTTAACTTCTTATCCAGGCTTTAATCTGAACCAGCCACCCTTCTTGTGTCTGCAAAATTACTCAGGAAATGTCTGAGATTAAATTTACTCCCACATAATTCTCTGACTCTCCAGCTCGCTCTGGGACAAGAGACATGTAAGAGTAGCCCACTTGACAATGCTTTAATATTTCTTTCTTTGGTAAATTCTTGCAGTGGGAGGTAGCAGGAGCATATAAAAACAAGAAAGACTATTTAAAAGGGAAGCAAATTCTTCTCATATATCTGAAATTAACAGGTGAGTACTGGGTTAAGTCTTGGATTAATTCTTCTCTGCCCTGCATTAACACCCAGTATTTTCCTTTCACATGTACCACCTTGCCTGGTGAACACCTTCTCATTTTTCCAAGGCGGGAGGGCTGAGTTGTCGTTTTACAACAAAATGGGTGCAAAAATTTCGACAACTCAAAAGAGGCTTGTTAGAAAAGTTCAAGGGGTTTTAGTTGTGGGGGGTTTTTATAATGTTCACAAAAAAGATATTAAAATGTTGGTTGCTTGGCTCCTCTCCCAATTCCCTACCACAGACCCCGAGCAGATTCTTAACCATACGTTCTGGTCCCATGTCGTTTTAAAAGCTAACAGTATGTGCCGCTCGGGGGACTCTAAGATGTTAAAAATCGCGTATCTAAGCTCAACTATTCGAGACCTTTTACGATCTAAAAAGCAATTGGGAGAGCAGCCAACCTCACCTGAGTTCGTCCCCAGTTCGGTTGCGTGTTCTTCCCCTACCCCTTTTCCCTCTACCTCTACCCCAAGATCTGGGATCCTGAAGAGAGCAGCCCGCGATGGCAGCGCGCAGGAATTATACCATCCTCCTGGCTCTCTTCAGGGTGTCCCTTCCCCACGCCCGAGGAGTCCTGGCCAGACTCTTCGGGATTCTCCCTGTCCCCCCTTTTCCCCAGTTAAGTGTTTAAAAGGTTCGAAATCTGTTCGTTTTTATCCTCCTCCTTCCCCTACCCCTTCGGGAGATTCACCATCACAAGATGGCGCGGATGAATCCCAAAATGGCGGAGACCTCATGGGTTTTCCCGCCGAAACGCCTCCTTCTTCCCGAAATCCCTTTCGTTCCCCGCGGAACCCTTTCCGTTTCCCTGACTCCTCCTCTTCCTCAGTTCCCTCCGCTCCGCCCTTGCCTCCGCCCCTCCCTCTGCACGGTGCTCCGCCCCCAGCTCCACCTTTCGAAGCCTCCGCCTCTGAGGCGGGGACAACGCCATCGGTCCCCGCCCCCGTCACCGGCTCCTCCCCTTCCGCCCCGGGCCCTGGTTCCCACGCTCCCTCTTCCGGTTCCCACGCTCCATCGGGTGCTGGGGGGGGGGGCTGGGGCCTGGAACCAGGGGCCGCTGCTTAACCTTTCCGCGGCTCCGGTTTCTTACATCCCGGGGAGGGAAGGGAGGACCCAGGCCCAGTGGATCCCCTTTTCAAATCAAACTATCAAAGAGTTGTGTAAGGCCCAGAAGGATTACTCCAGGGAAAGTGAGTTTTTCCGGGGAATCCTGAGGGCCACACTAACAGATGCCGTCGCCATTCCTGCCGATCTCCGGCGGATCTTTTCGTGCTTGCTTAGCCCCTCAGAGTTCCGTCTCTGGGAGGCAAATTGGAAACGAGAGATAGGCAAGATTTTGCCTCAATTATGGCAAGATGCAAGCTCCGCCAGGGACACGGGGGGAGGAATGATTTCTACAGACCATCTTTGTGGCATCGGGGACTGGGCAGACGGGAACTGCCAGGCTTGGTATATCCCTGCAGAGGCACTTAAGGCAACAACATCTGCAGCATTGAAAGCGTTCACTGCCCTTAGACCTCCTACTGCTCCCCTCATTTCATATACTAAAATCATACAAGAAGATAACGAACCGTTTCTTCTTTTTACTGAGCGGTTAAGGAAAGCAGTAGAGATGCAGGTGCGGGATGAGGCGACCCGGGAGGAAATCCTGACAGAGATGGCAGCCACCAATGCAAATAAAATTAATAACATCATTGAAGATATGGGGTCTCTTCAACCAGGGATGCCATCCCCGGCGATGCTCCCTCAAAACCATCAATTGGCTGTCATCGATATCAAAGATTGCTTTTTCCAAATTCCCCTGCATCCGGATGATGCCCCACGTTTCGCCTTCTCGGTTCCCACCATCAACCGAGAAGCCCCAAGGAGGAGGTATCATTGGACAGTTTTGCCACAAGGCATGAAAAACTCGCCGGTAATCTGCCAATGGTACGTGTCCTCCTTGTTGTCCCCGGTGCGTGCTGAAATGCCAGAAGTTATAATCCAACACTACATGGACGACATCTTAGTTTGCGCTCCGACAGACGACATGCTTACACATGCGCTTGACCTGACAATCAATTCATTGATTGCGGCAGGGTTCGAGCTGCAACAGGATAAGATTCAACGGATGCCACCCTGGAAGTACCTGGGCCTTGAAATTGGCCGCCGTACTATTGTACCTCAAAAAATATCAATTCGGCCAAACATTCGGACACTCGCTGATGTCCAGCAACTGTGTGGGGCTTTAAATTGGGTGAGACCTTGGCTGGGTGTTTCCACCGAGGACCTGGCCCCCCTTTTCAATTTATTGAAAGGGGGAGAGGAGCTTAGTTCTCCAAGGTCGCTCACCCCAGAGGCACAGTCTGCATTAGAAAAGATTCAGACGTTCATTTCAAATCGGCAAGCTCATCGATATCGTCCCGAGCTGCCATTCAAATTCATCATTCTGGGAAAGCTGCCACACCTCCATGGGGTGATTTTTCAATGGGACTCTACCATCAAACGGGACCAAGGGAGCGGATGCCGCCCTGGAAGTACCTGGGCCTTGAAATTGGCCGCCGTACTATTGTACCTCAAAAAATATCAATTCGGCCAAACATTCGGACACTCGCTGATGTCCAGCAACTGTGTGGGGCTTTAAATTGGGTGAGACCTTGGCTGGGTGTTTCCACCGAGGACCTGGCCCCCCTTTTCGATTTATTGAAAGGGGGAGAGGAGCTTAGTTCTCCGAGGTCTCTCACCCCAGAGGCACAGGCAGCATTAGAAAAGATCCAGACGTCCATTTCCAGTCGGCAGGCTCATCGATACCGTCCCGAGCTGCCATTCAAATTTATCATCCTGGGAAGATTGCCACACCTCCACGGGGTGATTTTTCAATGGGACTCTAACATCAAACGGGACCAAGGGGCGAAGGATCCACTCTTGATAATAGAGTGGGTTTTCCTAAGCCACCACAGGTCCAAAAGAATGACCAAGCCACAGGAGCTGGTGGCAGAACTCATCCGCAAAGCACGCCTGCGGATCCGGGAGTTAGCAGGTGTGGATTTTGACTGCATTCACGTTCCGATCCAACTGAGCTCAGGTAATTTTACTAAAGCAATGTTAGAACACCTTCTGCAGGAAAATGAAGCATTACAGTTTGCACTCGACAGCTTCTCCGGCCAAATTTCTATCCACAAACCATCACACAAGTTCTTTAATTCGGACATTCAATTCCATCTTTCGATAAAATCCATTCAGAGTCGAACTCCCCTCGAAGCCCTGACAGTTTTCACAGACGCGTCCGGAGCATCCCACAAGTCAGTAATGACTTGGAAGGATCCTCAGACTCAGCAGTGGGAGGCTGATGTTAAGGTAGTTCTGGGGTCTCCCCAGATCGCTGAGTTGGACGCTGTCGTCCGGGCTTTTGAGAAGTTCGCTGAGCCTTTTAATTTGGTAACTGATTCGGCTTATGTAGCCGGAGTCGTTTCTCGAGCTGAGGGTGCAATCTTGCAGGAGGTCTCCAACAATGCCTTGTTTCTTTTGCTCTCGAAATTAATTCGACTAGTCTCCCACCGAGAGCAACCATACTACGTGATGCACGTCAGGTCCCACACCGAGCTACCGGGGTTCATCATGGAGGGAAACAGGAGAGCTGATGCTCTTGCTGCTCCTGCCCAGGTGGCCCCCCTCCCGTGCGTGTTTGAGCAAGCCAAGCTCAGCCACCAGCTCTTCCATCAGAATGCTCCTGGCCTTGTTCGACAGTTTAAAATCTCTCGGGAACAGGCCAGGGCAATTGTGGCAACATGTCCCCAGTGTCAAGCTTTTCAGCTTCCCTCTATTCCATCAGGCACCAACCCCCGAGGTCTATCGAGTTGCGAGGTGTGGCAAATGGATGTGACACACATCCCAGAGTTCGGACGTCTGTCCTACGTCCATGTATCTATTGACACCTTTTCTAATGCGGTCTATGCCTCTGCCCACGCAGGGGAGAAAGCTAATGATGTTGAGAAACATCTGTTGTTGGCTTTCTCTGTGTTGGGCATCCCAAAGTGCATAAAAACAGACAACGGCCCGGCGTACAAGTCCAGGGAGTTGCGAAGCTTCCTGCAGCAATGGGGAATAGAGCATAATACCGGCATCCCCTATTCCCCGACAGGCCAAGCCATGGTGGAGAGAGCCCATCAGAGCCTGAAAAACACTCTACATCATCAGCTTTCGGCAATGAAGATGGACTCCCCACAGACCCGCCTTGCTCGAGCCTTGTATACCATCAATTTCCTAAACTGCTCGTTTGATAATTTAAATCCTCCTGTCGTGCGTCATTTTGGCCAGAACAAAAATTTAAAGCCGGAGACAAAACCACCAGTCTTAATTAAAGACCCGGAAACTTGGAGGATGGAAGGGCCATTTGACCTGGTGACCTGGGGGAGAGGATATGCTTGCGTATCCACCCCCTCAGGTCCCAAGTGGATTCCATCAAAATGGGTCAAGCCCTTCCTCCCCAAAAAGCAGGTGTCGGTAGGTGAGGTTCCCCAAGTTCAAGAGTCCTGTTGGAGGCGTAGGCGGAAACCCTTTGAGGGAGACTTAAATATCCTGGGATCGGAATTGTGACTTCTCTCACTTACGCGTTTCTTATGTATCTATTGTTTTAGGGCCCACGCTAT
>NW_024371037.1:17035868-17091247 GCF_014805655.1 Passer montanus | reverse complement strand
TACCTATAATGGGTCACTCTGGAACAAGGTCACTCCTGCTTTTGCAACATCCATATCTTCCCATCAAAGCCCTGTCTTCCTCCTTGATGTTTTCCTCTGCTTTGCAACTTCTCGGATGTTAGTTATGGCATGTTTGGGTCCTTTGCACTGTACCTCATTTCCTCCCTGACCATTTTCTGGTAGTCACCAGATGTCCTAATTTTCTGGTTTTTGTGGTTTATTTCAGGCACATTTCATTTGATCCTATCTTCTTTTCAGAGCATTTTTAATGTCTTGTCTCAGAGGCCTCTTCACTTTGTCTCATTACAGTAATTTAATTTCTTTTCCACACCTTTTTTTTCTTGCTGATGTGAGCATGTTCATGAATACACCTGTCTCTTTTCAGCTCGCTACTCCTTCCAGGCTATACTCACATAGCCTAATAAACAAACAGGGGCAGCAAGAAGCAAGGAGGAAGGGGAAGGAGGAAAAGACTGCATTAAATAATGAGGAAAAGCTGTCAACTCATAACTGCTCATGCAGAGGCCTGTGACAGCATCTAAATATTCAATCTCATGACAGTGATTTTGATAGAAAGCTGTTCCACCAAAATCCTGCTCCCAAAGGAGTCTCGTAGTGAATTACAGGGAAAATGCACTGATTCATCTTCATGTTCTTGTTCCATTTCTAAATCATTGAAATAATTAATATTACTGAAGGAAAATGCTAAAAAAATTTTGGAGGGGGATACAGAGAAGAATTATATGAAAACTATGATGAACAGAATGAAATAGTGGTACTTAGTTAAAGAGTTATAGTTTTCCTGTCTCCAGACTACTTACTGAAATGCTTCTTTCCAACTAAAACCATAATTTCTTTCATATGTATTAGTAGTAATCTTTTATTTCTGTCTTTTAATAAAATAATTATACAAACACAAGCAAAGGAATTATGTTTTAAGTGATATTTCTTTGTTGATCTATAAACTCCTTTATTTGTTTACAACACACACTGAGATAAGGCTCACAGTTGATTTGGAAATGCTACAGCAAAATCCAAGAGTGGTCCCAACAAGAAACTGGCTGAAATAGCAGCTCTTTTCTGCTTACATGTATTACTTTTCACAGAGTCTTTAAAAGAGCATGAAACAGTTGTTGTCAATAACAATAACCATTGCAGTTACATTACAGTCTTGGCAGGACATAGTAAGGACCTCATGGTTAATTAGCAAAAAGCACATATGCTACTTGACCAAAGGAAAAAACAGACTTTTTCAACCATTTCTTAATATCTATGTGACTCTGATTTAGCAATATTTGGAATAAAAATATTTGGTGTTTTTGTTTGTAAATTCTCCTTTCTTTTTTACACAGACAATCCTCAAGCCAAAAATGTTTTGATGCTTAAAGAAGAGCAAACAGAGTCTAAGGTTGCAGTCTGGAATAATTGTGTCAGTCAGCAGGAAATAGACTCCTTCCTCTCTCCCCTCCTGAGACTGCCCTTAAAAGCTGCTTATAGTCCTAACCACTTAAGTAGAAGAAAGATGTAAGTACCCTGAAAGGAATGGAAAGAGCAACAGGGATTAAGGGGCTGCAGGGATTAATTTACAAAGAACTATTTTTAAAGCATTGCACTTCACAGACTTTTTCACTCTCTTTCATCCTCTGTGGAAGTGCTCTACATCACCACCACCACTGTAGTCACCCAGGGAAAGCCACTTCTCCTGCCATCATCTATAACCTGTATGTGATCTCCCATCCATTTTTCATCAACTTTTTCTTTTTTTTTCCTCTTGTTGTGTTGCATCTCTGAAGTGTATAATATTTGTAGATCATAAACAGCAAGGTTAGCAACAAACTGCTGGATCTACAGGGCAAAGTTCACATGTGAAAATGTGAACACTCTGAGGAGTGTTTGACTACCTCAGAAACTCCTGGCACAGAGATATATTTGACTATGATGCAGCCTTCCAAAGGAAGCAGTGCAAATTCAAAATATTTTCAATAAGACCAGACAATGCTTGAAGGAAGGTACTCCAGCTACTTATTTTGTCTAGTATCCTTCACAGTCTGGTCTCAGAGTGTTGAACCAATAGCTACAAAATGAAATTATCAGTGCTTATTCTTCAGGGAATCAGTATCTCTTTACTTTTTTCAAGTGCCAAGATACAGACTGAGGAGTGAATTTCATAACTTAATTTGCAGCACGAGGTTGCCACATGCTCCTGTCTCCAACTGACCTGAGTTAATAATGGAGGCAAAGCAAACACAGCACCCTGCTGTTTCTGACCTTAATGCACTGCCCTCAGGAACAAAACCAAGGAGCAGGTTAGTGGAGACAGCTCTGCAGACAGAGGAGAGGCTCAGGGCTTTAAATGTGCATGAAGCAAACTGTGAAGTCAGTATGTAATCTCATGGCAAACCAATGAAAAAATAGCAGGACTAATGGTACAAATCTGGTAATAGAGGAGCTGTTGTATTTTGACTTAAGATGCATCTAAGACACACTGCAAAGAAGAAGTATGATAAATAAACATTTCAGCTACATATTAAAAACCCTGAAGGAGTTCTTTTTAGGGTTGCTGCTCTTTCTTGGGAAATTAGCTCAGCACTATGTGGTGTTGTAGTAAAAGAAGGCACTTTTTAGAAATGAACCTATGCATCAAAAATCTGAAAATCATAAGAAAAAAACCAAAACATTTTGTTCTTGGTGATACAGGCAGTAACACATGATTGAACTATGGGAGATGAGACCACCTGGCCCAAATTTTTTTGTTTGTTTGGCTGATGTAATGAATCTACTCTTTGACTTTAACCAGTATCACTTGAGGTATATGTTTGTTTGAAAGGAGGGAGCATAAAGTGAATTCTCACTGGAACATGAGGTGAATTCTTCAGATTTTGCATTTAAATCAGTAACCATGGATATTGTGTAATAGCTAGTGTCCAGCCATGATTACAGGTAACCAGAGTTGGTCACTGTTTAGAAGTATTAAAACTGTACAAAGAGCTATAGAAAAACATTGTTAATATACTTTGGTACCAGTGCTGTTCTTCAGGTGCTGATCTTCTTTTGCTTTTCTCATGAAGAATATTGAGACCAAACTGAGAAAGAAGGAGCAGAGTGAGGAAGTGCAGTGGGTTTTGCTGTTCTTGCAAACTCATGTTGCTGCACATTTTATAATCAGCTTATCATTTTGCTCCACCCAGGACTACATTACCAGAATTGTAACTAAAAGAAGAGAGAAACAGAGCATAGGTGGAGGCTGATGCCTCCAAAAGCTTTACTTCTGTGACTCTGGTCATATCCCACTGACAATACCGTACAAAGAGAATTGTTGATACTAAAACCATGAAGCACTGAAATGGGCAACCCCAGGAGAAGCTCTGTTTGGCATTTCAAAGAGTGTTTTTAAAAATCGCAGATGAACTTCTACCCAGCTGGTGACAAGTAATGAAAATCAAGAAAATCAGCTCCTTTGTCTTGCCAGAATTAACCTCTCTCCCCTCAGTATTCAGAGACCTGGACTTGGCTGAGCTGATACCACCCACCGTGGTAGGTGTCCTCACTAGTGGGGTGCTATGAGAAGCATAAAAGGCCTTGATGCTATGCAAGCACTGCTCAGCAGTAATAAAAGCATTTCTATATAATCAATCAACCTGCTTTTCAGCACAAATCCAAAACATAGCCCTATACTAGCTTCTGTAAATAAAGTTAACTCTACCCCAGCCATCACAAACCTCAAAATGACAGTCAGTTTTTCCCCACATGGCATGTGGACATGGAGATGCCTATTTCACTGTTGCTAATATCACACACCATTGTGGATGTAGCAAAAGTTCAATGCTTACAGCATGTATGGCTGGTCCTCCCAACCTCCAAATTCTGCAGGCTAAAAGCAGACATTTACAGAGCAGAGCAGAACTGCCCTCAGAGGAGGAGCAGCTCATGTAGACTGCATATCCTGAAGCAGGGATCTCAAACAAGTAAGAAACCCACTACAAAAAAACCCTAAGGAAATGCTTAGTTGCAGGAGTCTGTGCTGTATATTTCTACAACTTCTGTAAGACCATCACCATATGTCCACAAGGAAATTATAGTTCAATGAACAGCCTTGAGGGCCCTTGCTAATGAACAAGTATTAGTTTACCTGTGGGATCTGACGTGAGTAAACAGCGCTGTGTGAAATCACTCTTCTGTGAAAATCTGATGCTCAGACATAGGCAAAATTCAAAACCTGTGATGTTTCACTCCCCTCATTTCCATGAGGTTACACAAGACCTCCAGAACTACAAGAATAACAACATATTACTGGTTCTAGAGAAGAGTCGTAAATAAAATAATAACTTGGAAGTACAATAAATGGTAGTTTGATAAAAGCAGGGATTTTAATATATATTATCAAAGTTTTTGCCCCTCTACCTCTAACTCATCCCACCAAAGAGGAGTCTGGGGTTGTGCAAGGAGTTGGTAATGGATGCTGACCAAAGGGATACCATACCATAAGGCATCATGCTCAGTATATCACATAGAAAGGATGCACCCATATATTACATAGAAAACATAGAGAAACAGAACATTGTTAATACTTTGAAGGATTTTGTCATAAAAGCAGTAGAAGCATATTGGTAGTTGAAGATAATCTGTGATTGATTGGCTCATTCTGACTATGCAGTTAAGCTTTCAAGAAGAAACACAGTGCTTTCCTTGAAGAATTATGGTATACATCAGACAGCATCCAGCTATGGTGCATAGTTTGTTATGCCATTTTCAATACTGTTTGTCCATCTGTTTTGTTATCTTTTCTGCCTGCTTCCTTGACAACAGGATAATATCTTATGAGCCATGACCATAAACAGAAATGATAACTTCTGATTCTTTGGGCTAAGGGGCATTGGACAGCAGATGAATGGTGGTCCCATTGGGCTGCTTTTTAGCAGATGATGGAAGTGGTATACAGGGGCAGAATTGCCCTTTGCTTGTCCTTGATAGGAAAAGGCCCCTCGCCTCAAAAACTCATAGGTAGGTAGATACTATAATGTTATCAAGACTTATTTTCAATCTTTTTTAATCCAAGCAGGTTAAAATGCCTCCATTCTCCCTCCAGCCTCCTCTTTTGCCTGCAGCCAGGGGTTGGCAGGACACAAGGCACAGTACTGAACTCCTGGGGTTTAGTTTTACATATTTGTTCCCTAGAGGTCAGAATAAGCCAGAGTCCTCATAAATCCTGCTCATGATGCAATATTCACATCTTTCAGTCCAGATTTTCCATATGTTTTTGTGAAATGGTCCAGGTAATGTGCTTATAAGTAAACCTAATTTGTCCATAGGTAAACAGTTTAAAATTGCTGAGGGGACTGATTCCTTTGCATTTACAGAACATACAGAGCTGTTTAAAAACCACTAACCAGGCACCCCAGCTTCTTGTGTTCCACTCCCTTTTCTAATTACATGGAATGGGAAAGTGACTGATAATTTACTCAAGTAAGCCAAAAAATATTACTTTTCCCAGTAAAAATAGTAAATTATTCTTAACCATTAAAAAGCAGGAGACATGTTTTTGAAGATGGAGTGTTTTGGTTCCAAAAGCCTTCAGATTCAGAGTATACTTTCTCATTTCAGTGGCATTTAAACAAAGGTGGAAGAGCTCAATGTAACCATTAGAGGTCAGTCAATCTCCAGGCTGTTCATCAGTTTGTTGAGCTGATTAAATTAAAAAAAAATAGAAACAAGAATAATTATGGCATCTCTGGACAGTTGGATGAAATGCTGGTTGAAATAGAGTCTTGTAATAAAAAATTTAAGAGTAAAATTATAGTTTTCAGTTGAATATGAGCACAGATAAAAAATGGCCCCTATCCTTCAGAATTTGTCAGTGTTCTCTTTGTAAGCCTTATTTCAATAGCTTAAGCAAAGATTAAAGCAAACGCCTGTCCAATATAAGGTGCAGAATCAATCCAGGGAGTGGAGGGCTGGAACCAGAGAACACTTTTCTCATACATCGACGTGTAACACTGTGCTGTTGCACAGTTACATTCCCATATGTTGCTGCCCTCTCAGCCCACGGAATTGTCTTCCTGCTATGCAGCAGCTCAGCTGTAGTGAGAAGGGTACAAGGGAAACTTACTTCTGCACACATACTGATCAACAGGAAAATTATACTATTCTTCTAATATTACTGCCACTAACAGGAAATTCTCCTAATCTAAATAGAGTAACTGCATATTATTTAATAATGTCTGATCCTAATCGATGCAACTTAAATAATGTATCTATTGACCAGCTAAAACTAAGTTTTCTTTCTGATCCCCCACTAGAGAAAAACTTGGGTTAATTTCTAACCTGAAACTGTTTTTGCTATCTGATTTTCTGTTAGCCTGTCTGAAGCTAACTTGATGTATGCTGCCTCTGATGATTCCTCAAATTTGGTAAACAACTCTTCACATTTTAGTGTTCCTGCCCAGGTGCTAACCTGCAGTTTGGAGGCATCTCCCTGCTCCATGCAAGCACATCCCTCTGGGCCATATGACTTGCTACGACAGATGTTACCTGATATGAACCTTGATGCCTAACTTCCCATGTATTTTAAAGAGAGGGAATGCAAGGACCAGTCTGATGAAGCACATCCCAGTATGATGAAGCAGAAGTGAATGTACATTCACTCTCCTTGTGGGCACATGCCAGGGGAGGAGGCAGACACATGTCTTTTAATCACTTCCAGGAAGATTATTAGGCCATTAATGTGATGTCCCTGTCAAAAAGACAAAAGCCAACCTGAATAGAATATTCTTGGTGTTTTTAACACAGTATTCTTGGCTAAGAAACAGAGAGGTATAAATTGCTTGTAAATAAAATTTTGGCCAGAACTCAAGAAAAGAATTTCAGTTCTCTCAAATGCCTCTATTTCTCTAAAGATTAATTTAAATTTAGATCTTTGATAATTAAAAAAAATTATGAGACATGACTGCCCATGACAGTAGGGGACTGGAATTGGTGATTCAGTAGGCCGGTATGTTTGTTTGCTAGCCAGACCTCTTTAAAAGTCCTTTACAAACAGGCCTCAAATAATGGCTCCATAGGGTCCAGTTCTGCTATGAAAATCCCTCTCAGTGATGACATTAAGGCTTCCAGCTGCTGATTGACAAGTGGTTGCCAAGGCCCACATGTAAAATAACATGAGGTGACAGCCTGTAGGTCATATGAGCTCTGTGTCAATAAGGAACTTGAATGGGTAAAGACCCCCACCCTTAATTTATTACTACTGGATATTTGTGGTGAAACGTGGTCCTGGGATGAAGGAATAAAAGAAACATCTACTCTAAACTCTGAAAGCAGATAGGCACAGAACAAGATTTCTGCCAAGCCTGTCCTCAGCACAGAAAGGAAAGACATTGAGAATATGTTTCAGCATGTGCTCAGAAGCTTCTTCTTTTATTCTGAAGAAATAAAACTGAAGCAATAAAACAAAAGGAACTGAATCCTGTGGTTGGGGATTTGAACTCAGGCTTGTGACTCAGCCCTGTGGCATCCAGAAATAGTTTTCTGCTTCAAAATTAAATGTGTGTCAGCAACAGGTTCTTCCTTCTGAGAAGAAGAAAGGCCACTGCACTGCATTGGCCACTGCAGTAGTGGTGGGACAAGGAAAGACTTTGCCATCACTCCCAGGGAAGCCAAAAGCAGCTAGGGCCTTCCAAAATGCTGCAATAGCAGATATTGTGAAGATTAGAGGGTGGGGTTGTTGATGTCACAGGGTCACTGCAAAGCCTCTGTCAAAGACAACAGGCTAGCTGATTTTGTTCTGCAAAGATAGAAGATTAACTTTGTGTTCTTCTGTCCAGGTTCAGGAACAGTCTGATTTATGCACATCTTGTGTGTTCAACAACACTCCTTAATGTCACTGGTTTAGGTCTTTTTGTAAATAATGTATCATTCTGTGTTAGTAGAGAAGAGTTCTGCAAGACTGTCAAAACAATAAACAGCTGTGTGTATGTGACATTTTAATAATTCTCCTTTTTAAGTCTCATTGCCTTTTATCATCAACCTAACTCATTGATAAATTATTTCATCTTTTATTTTCTTTAATCAAGATCTCTGGAACTAAATCATTTTGCTTAATGGGAGCAGCAAAGTTACTTGAATAATTGAGTTTCAGAACTCAAGTCAGATGTCACTCTTAAACAATGTGCTATATGGGTCAAAATGAGGATTAAAAAAAAAGCAGTGGAGACTAGGGTGAAAAAGACAAAAAATAACCAGAGACTGAAGCAAAAATTTAATCTGTTTCAGTTTAGAAGAGAGCACATCAAATTAAAAGGCTAGAAGATAAAAACATCATCAGCTCTGTTTTCATCACTTAGAGGAGATATTTTGAGAAACTTCATCAACTAAGTAGGAAGTTGCTGTGGGGCTAATAAGGAAGATTGTACAAAATAACAACACACATAGCCTCAGGAAAAACCCCATGATATAAACTGATGACTACAGCTAAAAGCTGCTATTTAAACATTTTTATTGATGTAAGAGCTATCATGTGTTCTCCATGCTGCAGTATTCATCACTAAGGTCATATTGGAAACAATGCCTATTGATCTGAGCCTGTGTAAGAGAAACATTGTAGATGCAGAGCACAGATTTGGTCCCTGCACCTTACACTGAGGCTGTGCGTGTCTGAGCCCAAGGCAAACCATTTCTGACATCCCTCTGCAAACTGCCCAGTCCTCCTCCCAGTGCTGGGGTGTGAGGAAAGCTGGGGGTCCTGCAGGAAAAAACTTTCTTCTGCGGGTGTGCAGCAAATGTGGTTCCCTGGGCACTGCTTATGTCCCACTGTGCTGGGGCATAAGAAGTCCCACAGCATAGTGTAAAGTTATGTGAGCAGAGCATAGCAGCAAGAGCTGAAAGCTACTACTCATACCAGACTTCCTACTGATTTGAAAGCAATTATCTGCCTGAGTAAGCCCTGCTCAACTGAGAAAGGGGTTATGAAGTCATGGCCAGAGACTTCTGAAAGCTCCTATCAGACCCAGATATGTATGTTGTGAGTCCTGTGCTTTATTTTCCTTAAGATCTTAGAGTCCTGAGAACTTAACCAAGTTTTCTCTGCCTTCCTGTTTTAGAGTTGCTGTGTGTAGCCATGGAATTAATTCCTTGGTGTCTTTTAGAAAGATTTGGGATGTGACTGAGTTTGGCAAGCTTTCTAGAAGGTCCTGAAGTAAATAGCCCTGCCAAGGTTCTTTTCTACTAGCTAGCCTTTGACATGGTCTCATAAATCTAGCTTGGACTTCTGAGGGGCTGGTAAGGGAAGAGGTCTGTGTTCAACTTGGCTGCTGTTCCCTGAAGACAAACCAGTCCTTTTCCAGAGTCCTCAAAGAGTATAATGAGCTGAGAAGACTCCCCACTCAGGGCTGTATGGGCTGCACCATGTACTAGGACTGCCTGAATGTAGAAGTGGAGGAGATGCCATCAGCTTTGATAAACCAAGGGAGAGGTGGCTAAAGAGGCGGCCCAAGAACTGGCTGTAATCACGGCAGCCTTGTCAAACAGACATCCAAATTCCATCCTGCTCAGCTCTGGGCACATTTTAACCTACCTGACTGTGCTGTACCTGGACTGTAACTGACCATCAGTTTGTCCATCCCTTATAGTTTACAGAGTGGAAAGACCAACAGTAAACATTTTGTTACAAGCAAATAGGAATCTTTAATCTAGAAGGTAAAGTCTTGAGAAGCAATTCCCAGCATATGATTCCTAAACATTTACAGCTGTAGAGAAGTTGAGCAACTCACCAGACTAACATTATACAGGCAAAATTCAATCCTATTCAGCTTCTGGTTTAGTACGTAACTTTTGGTCAGCCATTTACTCTTTGCACTCTTTTTTATCTATAAGGGTACAGTGGTATGACCCAGTTCAGGGCATGCTTTGATATTCAAAACTACAAAGGTCATATAACTACTGCGCATCACTTGTCATTTATATTACCTTAAAGACTTGAATGGTGATGACAAACCCTTAGAAATAGGAGTGCTACAGATATTAGCCCATCTATAAATAGAGGTAAATCTTATCTTTGTGTGTATTTTGTCCTCAAATCAAGCACCAAAATCAGTCTTTTGCTTCACACATATTAAATAATCTGTCCTGAATCTTAAGAATTTGTGGCTATCTGTATACACTCTGCAAGAGCTTGCAAATGGTATGAGTTAAGCATGATCTGATTTTCTTTTTTCCTCTCTCTTTTCAGGGGTGCAGGTCCATACGCTGAAATCATGAAGATTCATTCTCATGTTGCCATGTCTTTCTTGTCTTTCATATACTTTGGTGTATTAAGTGCCATTAACATTTAAAGTATTATGAGTATGTTCACTTAGTAATGAAAGTGTTCAGAGTTTTCCCAGCTACATTTTATCACCTAACTAGTACTAAGACATGAAAAATGCATATGTTTGAGCTTTGCCATTTGTTTTTAGAGTACACTTCTCAAAGAGCATGACGGAAAATTTTGTAGGATCAGTGTCTTAGGTGATACCCTGAAAAACAAGTTCATGTAGTCCTCCAGCACCTTGTTTACCAGATGTTGAAATGGAGATGCTGATTTTTATTGAAAGAGGACAGAAAAAATTGCCTTGACCATTCCAGAATAGCAGAGAAATAATGACAAAATCACTTAGGAGTTACTTGCACTCTTGGATACATTTGAGATGCCTATAAATATAATTATTTCAATAAAATGCACGGGGTTTTACTAAGCATGAATTGAGTAAAGAAAAGGTGTTTGTGGCTGATACAAGAGCAACGCTAGCTATTTTCAGAGATAATTGCAGTCTGCCACTGCAGATCAAAAAAAACCAATCTGCAAACATAAAGTTCTTGTACTCAGTTTGAAATGTTGGGGGAAAAAGAAATGCAATTCCTAGTATTAGGTGAAAATGAAGGATGCAATATGTTCTTTTCAGTTAGGAAGGGACTTTGAGTGGTCTTCTGATGAAGACCAACCCAAAGCAAAATCAGGTCTGTTAGGCAGCTGTTGACACTCTGTCAGCTGTCTCATCTGTTAATAAAAATTCCATAAATAAAGATTCTCCACCCTTCCATTGTAAATTTAGATTTGTTTTCCCAAAAGAGAAATTTAGAAATCTAAACTAATTTCACTGAAACAACATTATTTTATCAGAAGTTTCATAGCAGTGATCTGTGCTCTCTCCCTCCACTCTTTGGAAGAAATTGCCTGCAGCCAAGAGGCTGTCCAACCTCACAAACCCAAATGTTGTCCCTCCCAGCACTGAAAAGACTCTTGGCCAAAGTAGCCACAGCGTCCTTGCCTGATCATTTTATAAATTCTACCAATGCAGTGCAATTTCTTCTGCTGTGACAGAGATTTTGCAGCCACTGTCATATGCCACTGGCCCCCCAGGTCCCCTGAGAGGCAACTGATAGACCAGACTCACAATTCTTTCATGGAAGTGGCAGTCTGTGCCCAGTCTGTGTGGTTGAGGGAAAGCTGCTGCAATGGACCTGACCCTTACTGCCAGAGGGAAGCCCACACACGCAGGGCTGCAGAAAGCCTCATTGATGGATCGTGGTTTTTCCTTCTGAAGGAACAGCTCTCGATAGCCATTTCCTTATGGTTTTTTGCATTTAGGATGCTGAAAATCCCATGGAGGAGGCCTAAAGAAGTTCACTGGTATGGCTGGCTGAGAAAGTCAAAGTTTCTGAGCCCTGATGCCCATCATACTTATTTATGAGGCCCTTGTACCAAGAATCTGGCTGACATATTGCAAGTCCTCATTATACATTTAATCTCTTGATTTATCTCCTTTTAATAGACATTAAGGTGTAAGACATTTACTTCTCTCTCATTCTTCCACTGAGATTCATACTGAGATGGAAAAAATTATGCACTTTCTCCTGACATATGTTACAGCTGACTCACAAGTGTTCCTGCTCCTCCAGGTCTAAGCTGGTCTGTCCCATTCTGACTTGAAAATATCGTGAGATTTGGGAATAACCCTTGCTTATACATATAAATAATGTCTTAGATTTAAAATACTTGCCTTTGTGTCATGCCCCTTCCACGTTTATTTAGATAGTTCCCTTTTTCACTCCCACAGTTTTTCTATCATGAAAAATTTGCAAACAATTTCAACAACATTCAAAATACCAGCCTTTATCACATCTGTTTATTCTGTTGATACAGCTGTTCTCTCATTTTATTTTTCCCTTTGACCTCATAGAATTGTAGACTAGAATCATAGACTGTGCAAGGCTGGGAGGGACCCATCAGGATCATCAAGTCCAAGTCCTGACCCTATGCAGAACATCCCAAGAATCACACATGTGCCTCAGAGCATTGTCCAAACACTTCTTGAACTCTGTCAGGCTTGGTGCTGTGACCACTTCTCCGAGAAGCCTGTTCCAGTACTCAACCACCCTCTGTGTGAAAATGTTTTCCTGATATCCAGCCTAAACCTCTCCTGATTCAGCTTCATGATGTTTCCTTGAGTCCTACCACTGGTCACAAGAGTGAAGAGATCAGTACCTGCCCCTCTGTTTTTCCTTGTGAGGATGTTGAAGACCACAACAAGGTCTCAGTCTCCTCAGTCTCCTTTCCTCTCCTCCAGGATGAACAGACCAAGTAACCTCAGCTGCTCCTCATACAACTTCTCCTTCAGACCCTTCATCATCCTTGTGGCCCGCCTTTGGACACTCTCCAATATCTTAATGTCTTTTTTATTTTGTGGCTCCCAAAACTGCACACAATAGTCAAGATGAGGCCACACCAATGCAGAGCAGAGTGGGACAATCCCCTCCCTCACCCTGGCTGGTGATGCTGTGCCTGATGCACCCCAGGACACGGGTGCTCTCCTGGCTGCCAGGGCACTGCAGACTCATATCTAGCTTGCCATCGACCAGGACCCCCAGCTCCCTTTCTACAGTGCTGCTGTCATTTCCCAGTCTCTGCATAAAACCATGGTTGCCTTGTCCCAGGTGCAGAATCCATCTCTTGCCCTTGTTAAACTTTGTGTGGTTGCTGATTGCCTAGCTCTCCAGCTTGTTGAGGACATCCTGCAGGGCTTCTGCCCCCGAGGGAGTCAACATCTCCTCCCAATTTAGTGTCATCAGCAAACTTTCTTACTGTTCCTTCCACTCCTGCATCCAAGTCATTTATGAACATGTGGAAGAGCACCAGGCTGAGGATGGAGCACTGCAGAACCCCATTGGTGACAGATCACCAGCCTGATGTCACCCCATTCATTGCAACTCTTTGTGCCTAACCTGGGAGCCAGTTGCTCAACGTATGGCATAACATGATTTTTTAGCTGAATGCTGGACACGTTGTCCAGAAGGATGCTGTGAGAGAGAGCAGCAAAAGCTTTACTGGAATCCAAAAAATTTACATCTACTGGCTCTCCTAGGTGAACTAGAAATCAGGTTCCACAAGCACGATTCTCCCCTCATGAAGCTGTGCTCGCTGTGACTAGTGACTGTGTTATTCTCCAGGTGTTTTTCAATACTTAGTAGAGTAGTGTTTTCCATGGTTTTACTGGGCACTGAAGTGAGACTGACAGGCCTATAGTTTCTGTGGTCTTTATTCTCTAGAACAACTCTGTGTGATGAAGGAGGAATGCATTTTCCTCTGCTACCCCTCTTCTAAGACTTCACAGATGGCCCTGGACTCACTGCACTGTAAAACACAGGGAAGCAGCCAGAAATTGCTTAGATTATAGTTCCCTGTATTTAACTCTCATTTCTCATTATCTCCTTTCTTTGAGGTCTTTACATTGTTCTTCTGCCTTCTTTATCATGTTTGACCTCTGCTCAGTTGATATGTCTCTGCTTTGATCAGTTGCAGACCCCATATACCTCTTCTCTCCTGCTCTCTCCTTTAGCACTTTCTTTCTCCCAATAGCATACAAAGAAACCCTTGCATTGCTGGCACTTTTAATCCTTTTGGCTTCTGCAGTTATTCCAAATATACTCCAGACCTGGGAAGACAGCGGCTATTCTTATGTCCTCAACGAAGAGTCAGCAAAAAGCCTCAGTGTCCAGGTCTGCTCAGTGGGGACCCCGCTGGCTTCTGTTTATTGCTGTTGGCCTCTGGCCAGGCCAGCCCAGCCCGTGGGCTCACTGGCCATGCTTGTTCTGGTTGCTCCGGCTGGATTTAAGGATCCTCCTGAGGAAAGCCGGCGGACTGGAGGAGCAGTGTGCCTGCGTGTCTGTGAGCACGCGTCCATCCCTACCCGGCGGCAGCCCCGGCTCCTTGTGCAGGCTCCCACGTCCTTCTCATTGCTAAATTGCCATTTCCCTGCTACCCCGAAGGGGCCTCTGGCTCCTGCACATCCGCCTGGAACTCGCTGAAGTCTCCTCCGGCATGCCTCCACGTTTCCTCACCAGTTCGGGGGGAAGAATAGCACTCCGTGAATGATCCATTCACGCCCTGGTAGACTCAGAAACCACCCGGAAAACGCCAAGAAAACTCTGCCGAGCCGGCTCGGGCAGGAGCACCCGAGTCGGCAGTCCTGAGGCGCCGCTGCTCCCGCCAGGGCCGAGCGGGCGGCTGTGCCCGGGCAGGGCCCGTGTGACGGCCCATCGCCCCCTCGCTCCCTGCAGACCTGGCAGCAAGTAACAGCCGGCACTGGCCGCTGAAAGGAGACTTGTGCTTCTCCTTCAGCTCCGAGCGAGGAGCTGGATCATTTCCAAAGGCAATGTTATGTGTACTCATCTGGAGGTTGTGTAAATAAATCGGTCCAAGGAAATTAACTGAGTTTTATGAGTGTGGAAGCTGCAGCTTCTTCTCCCTGGACCCTCGGCAAGGCAGCAGCCGGCTGTGTCAGCCTGCTGTGCTGCCTGTGCTGCCCCTGGGCTGGGCAAACCTCTGCTGCCCAGGAGAAAGTGCCGCTAGGGCCAGGGGTTCCAATCGCTCACACGTGTTTGCTGTGCACCTTGTGGTTCTTTCTGTGCTTAGCTGTATGTAAAGAGCCGCTAGGGCCAGGGGTTCCAATCGCTCACACGTGTTTGCTGTGCACCTTGTACACACAGGATCTTTCTGTGCTTAGCTGTATGTAAAGATTTGCAGCCCTCAAAAAGGCTGGGACTAATTTTAAGCCCGTCTAGGTGAAAATTTATATGCTTTGATAGCATTTTCTGCTGGCACTGCTGGTGATGACCCTGGTACCTGGGCTCCTACTGTGGATAGAAGCACTATTTCCTTATATTTTAAAAGGTGTTTTGGGAAGTCCCCATCATGGGAAAGCAGTTGAACATAGCAATGGTCCCTTTATATTGGGCCCAGTATCCCAGGCTGTTCAAACAGCTGCCTTGTTTGCCTATTTTGACAGTAAAAATGTTGAGGAAACATAACCCTCAGCCTATTTGGTTGGACTGGTGTTTACCTCTGGTGTTCTCTACATCATGTTTTCATATCACACAGTCTTTCGTAATTTAGCTGAACTTCAAATTTTGGCAAAGAAAAATAACATTTTAGATACAATCTGTCACAAGAGTGGGATGAAGAGCTTTCCTTTCCAAGCCTAACTGGACTTCTGTAAATTTTAATAAAAATCTCTTTTCACGCTTTCTTTTCTAAAACTGAAACAACATTGTTTGGCTGCTCACCTCACAAGTCTCAAATGGCTTTTGAGGCTGAAAATAATTTCCCACTCTTCAGTCCCCTTTCCCTCTTACATATTGCTTGGAGGCTTTGACCATCAGAGATGCTGAGGGGACTGTTTTTTAACAGGGATCAGGCTGGATAGGCGTAACCTGTCAGGGGGACTAGGTTGGTAATGCTCCCGAGGCTCATGACAGTTACTTGATTTTGCCTGTAAGTGTTCCCTGTGTGTACCTCCAACACATACATTCAAGGGCTACATGTATCCGTAGCTGCATTGATAGGCAGGTAAATGGGATTTTGGAATATCCAAGATATTGCTTCTATCCATCCAGAAAAAAAAATAAAAATTAGTAACTTGATCTTGCTGTTATTACTCTAGGTAAGAAATTCATTGAATCAGTGTGACTAATTCTGTGATTAAGGATTGCACACCAGGTTTGAGACTTAATCTCTTCTGAGAAAATCCCAATTTAACAGGAGTAAAATGATCCTAGGATCATTCTATGAAAGTTGATATTTAAAGCATGTGGAAGAAGAAATCATAACTAATTCATTTTGAGGGGTATTTTCATGTTTAGGATACATGAGGAGCAATTGTGTCTTTGAGTCTCCTGTTGTTAAGTAATGATAGTTTTTATTAGAAAATTAAGATCATCTGAATGCAAAGCTCTTTCAGGACAGCACAGTAATTTTGAAGCATGAAATGAAAAATATGGTTCTTTGTGAAAATGCAGTGACAGGGAGGGGATGCAGCATCCTTTTTCAGGAGTTACATTTAGAGAGTAAGATTAGAAGTGCATTATTTTGATGCGGGATTACAGAAAGTCCACTTACACAGCTGGTGCAACTGGCACTGGGAGGAAGACAATCTGCCTGCTCTTCAGCTTCTAAGCATCAACAACATTGCAATGTTTTCAACACACTGTAGGATAACACTGGGAAAGGGCCTTACTGAATATTAAAATAATTTACACATGTATATGTGTGTGTGTCTGTGGGTGCCTGTGTCTCTCTGTGGTTAGCCGTTTTGCTATTTCCAGTTTCTTAAATATTGCACAGAGCTGTTTAATTCAGTTCAGCTTTTTAAAATTTCCTTTGACTCATATTTTGAATGTCCCTCTTTCAGTGTGCTTTCCAGGAAGGGAGGGAAGAGGGAGCTGAATAAACATCCATAGCTGGGTCTTGTTTTCAGAGCAGTTCAGTACATTCCTGCAGGCTGGGTAGAAGAGGAAGGGTGTCTGCTGTGTTTTCTCAACATTACAGACTGTCCAGACAATTCAGAGGTCATTCGTTTGTGGGATAGTGGCATATTTAGCCCATCCACATATACTAAGTTGATCCAGAAGAAAATGAGAGCAGACTAATGCAGCCAGCATGTCTTCCAGGTGGGATGAGGTGATCTGTGAATTGAGCCATTAGACAGCAGAGTTTGCCAACAGTTTTATGAGAGTATAATATGCTACCTACAAGGCTGAGACAGAGAGACCTTTGCAACTTATTTCTATAAATAGCCTGAAACTTCTAACCAGTTTATAGCCTTGGCCTCTACAATTATTGTGTTTGTAGGTACCTAAACTGCTAAAATAGAAGTTATATGTGCCATTAGTCATTTGCAGGCACAGTGCTTCAAAGGTCAGGTGATATCTGAGCTAAATCCTTACCCTGCTTAGCCTTCACTACCCGTCCCTAAACATACACATAGAAAATACGAACATTCAGAAACTAAGGAATCTAGTTTTGTAGAAATACCCAGTGTTGCAGTCTATATCTTTTGAATTGGTGGATTTGGTGTATTTGTTGGAGATTTTTTTAGTGTCACTACAACTTTGTAAAAGTGCAGGTCCCCTGTGATGTTGCAATGTCTACACACAGCATCACAAATACTATACCAAGGCCTGGTGTAGAAGGTAACTAATAAACCAGCTCCACCAAAATAAAGAGTTGGCAAGACATTTGAGATGGTCAGCTCTTCTTCCTTTAGTCATAAAAAAAGTTTTCTCTTTTGTAGCCCCTTAATATGTCAATTCCATTAGCAAGGTGTGTGTTGTTCTCTTCTCTCAGGTAACAAGAGATCAGATGAGAGGAAACAGGCTCAAGTTGCACCAGACGAAGTTCAGTTTGGGTATTTGGAAAAATTTCTTCACTGAAAGGATTTTATGGTTCCAGTGGTTATTGGAACAGGCTGCCCAGGGCAGTGGTTGACTCACCATCCCTGCAGGTGAAAAAAAGTTTAAAAAGCTGTGTAGATATGACACTTGGAGACATGGTTTAGTGGTGGACTTGGCAGTGCTGGGTTAATGGTTGGACTCGATGTCCTTAAAGCTCTTTGCCAACCCAAATGAGTCTGTGGTTCTATGATTATTTTTTATTTCATGCACCCAAAGGATAAAAACCTGAAAATACTATTATTAATGAGAGCATACTAGAGCTGGTAGCCTGTCACCACTTGGCTTCTTGCTAACAGTTGGGTCACCCACAGTCAGGCTCCTGGCACATTTATAACCAATAAAAGGAGTTGTAAGACATCAGAAGGCATATTCATAATCACTTTTTTCTTGATGCCAACTGAGAGCGTAATAAAAGATGCAAAGAAGGAGGCCACCAATTTCTTATTGCATTCAGTCAGTTACAGAGAAATTACACTGAAAGTCGTACTCCAATAATAGCTAATGTCTCTGCTGAGCTCCAAGCCTATTTTGTGCTTGCAATTTCTCTAAAATGGAGTGGCTCAAATAATTGCCTAATGAGTCAGGCCTCCAAGGAGCAGCATTTGACATCCTGGCAGGCAAAACATAGCTTTAATTGTCAACATTTTATAATCTGAAATTTCAAATGCTAACTGATCATTTAAAAGCTGCTGATCCATCCTAATAAGACACATATTTTCCTTATGAATGGCATTTCTTTTGATCTTTAGTTTTTGCTTGACGTATCTCTCTCTGCAGTTTCAGGGGTTATCAGTCATTTGCTCTGGTTCTTGGTTGGTTGCTTTTTGGGGTTTTTTGGGTATTTTTTTTCTGGAGTGCTCCATCTGATTCACCTTTTATCCCCCATTTTCTTTTCTCTTGAAGATTCAGTGTGTATTTGTTTAATTGCTGACCCACAATAAGCTTCCTCATTATTTATCCATCACTATCATCAAGCAAATCAGAAAAGAATAAAAAACAAAGGCAATATATATTTAGTGTTATTTGATGTGTCTCAATCTAGTTAGAAAGACACAAGAGGGAAATATTTTGTGAAAAAGAACCTGAAAATTACAGTGCTGCACAGATCCTGTTATATATATCAGGCAGAAATGTCTTCTCTAACTCCAGGGCTTTCTTATGAAGTAGACAGATTGAATTTGCTTTTCTGTATTCTATCTCTTTGCTTCCCTAAATTGGATACTTTTGGTTGCCTTTTCTTCTATTGAAGAATCGCAATCTCGCTCAAACCTCCCTGATTTTTTCCACTTCAGTTGATGTAGAGAATCATTATCATTTCTCCTTTGGCTGTTAAGCAAAATCTATCATTTACCACAAGCAGTTTTTGCTAGAGGAATCACCCGAGTCCTTTTTCCTCAGATTTTTGAGGACTATCACAGAAAACATAGCTCACTTCAGTGTAAAGCATTAAAGGTGAATTTTGAGTTTTTCAGCTCATTCAAGGCATGGTAAGGGCCTAGTTGCACGGTGCAGGAACAGGCCAGGCCAGGGAACAAACTTATCTGTAAAATCAGGGCACGTTTGAAAGCAAGGCCATATGCATTAAAATCTCCTATGTGATTGTTGCAGCATCCAGTGCTACAGCTGAAGGATGGGGCCAATGCTCATGTCCATGCTCCAGACCTGATTTGGCAATGTCCGCCAGACGTCAAATGTCTGCTCCCAGCTCCAGAAGGAACAGAGGGCAGGCACCAGGCAGACCTGGCTCTTTCCAGCATTCTCCCCATGAAGAATGTCCCCAGCCCAGCTGCAGCACTCCCTTGAACACATGGGTGCACGCAAGGGATGTGAGTGAGGAGCGGGTCAGCCTTGGCCTCATGGGAGCTGCAGTTTAGGTGGTCATGGCTGTGCCTTAGAGCCAGCCCATAGCTGGTGCCTATCGGATCTTGAGCTACTTAGGGCATGATGTCCAATGAGAGCTGTTTGAAAGCTATGCAATGGACAAACCTTTGGTCCCAGGATGCAGACTGGTTGTCACGTGGCTCACAGCAATAGTAAGCAGGAGTGTGCACACTCTGCCCCCACAAGCACCTGCCTCTGCAGCTTAATGAAAGGAGTGCTTTCTGTCTGCGTGGTACCACTCACCTTTGACACCCATCAGCAAATTCCCATGACAAAATGGCTTCCTAAAACCCTGTAGAAAATTATCAAAAACCACTGAGTGGATAGAAAAGTTATATCATTTTAAATGTACAGTGGAAGCACCCTCACACCTGAGCATGACCTCTGAGTTAATGTGCCACCAGAATAAAAGGTGCCATTTAAGGAGCAACCAGGCACGGACTATTTCTCATTTTCTCAATCAGAAGGAAGGACCTTATTAGCCTGCTTACTTAAATTAATCAGATGGCACAAAGAGAAAATGCAAGATGTTCCTAAATGATTCCTCTTTGAGTGACATTTGTGTTCTTCTGATGACAGCAACCACTCATGGGAAGTCAGGTTTTGGCCTCCTATTTCATGACATAAGCTCGCAATGGGCCTGAGGAGCAGTTTATCTGTTGTAGGCATTTTACTCACTGCAATTACTTGTCAAGTGTTTTACCCATTCTGATAATGAAATGTTTGACAGACTTGCCACTCTTGAAACACATTTTCATTCCCCATAGGTTAATCACAAACTTGAGCATGGCACAACACCTCTGAGCTATAGTCACTTCTCACCAGTGGGCAGTTTGTGGAAATGCTGACATCTGACAGCTTGGAAGAACATCATCAATAGCAGAAATCACATTTTAGAAAAATTTATTTGAGCAGCAAAGAACTACTTCCCAAAAAGTGTGAATGGTGACAATGTGGCCCAGAGCACAGTGCTGTAAAAAAGCATATAGAAACTCAGCAGGATACAGTTTAATTTCAAACTGTTCATTCCCATCTGTTAAGAGCTACATCTTAGAGAAGTAAAAACACTGCAGTTTAAATCCTTTTCACCTAGAAATACTGAATTTGGGATCCAGAAGGGATTTGTACTTTTTTCCCCACAGATTTTTGTGCTTGTTTGTGTCTGGATGCAGCAGCTTTAGCTCTCTGCCTCCACAGGTGCTGTTGGGAGGTAAGATGAGGATGGCAGTGGTGCTGGATTACAGGTGGTGCTCACCTGCATCAGCTGTGCCTGCAGCGAGCGTTGTTCTGCCATCTGCTCCCTGCCATGGTCACCCTGATATCCCTGCTGTTGCTGTAAATGAGGATGGAGAAAGGTGTTCCTGTTTTAGCTTTAACTTCAGTGGACCAAAAAATTTAATTCTTGTAGCCTTGAGCATGTGAGTTTAACTGTGGCATGTTGAGGCAATAGCAATATCATAGTGGCAATCCTATTTCCCATTAAAATATGGAAGAAGCATCTTCCCCTGTATAAGAAAATCTCTACAGCTGCTTTTCTGTACTATGTGGAACTGTTTGGAAGGCTATATATGAAATTCTAACCAGCTAGGAACTTGCTAGTCACTGTATTAAATGATTCCTTGTTTCTAAATGTTGTACTTGAACAATCTTTAGAAACAAGATTCCAAATCTGAGTTGATTTTGTCTATTTCCCAGTGCTGTTTGGAGCCTTGAGCTAATGGCTTCAATCCTTTTTGAGGATTTGCCACATTCACTATGGCAAGTCGCAAGTGCAAACAGTTCAAAATCATTAGTCACAAAATTCACTTTCAAATAACAAGATTTCAAAAAAAGAAAGACAAATCAAAACTCTTTTGTTGCTGAAATAATTGCTTGTGTTTTAATAAGATTTTGGAATCTCCTATAATTTGAGATTTTCAGAAACAGGGTCAAAGAGAAAAAAATGTTCAATACTTTTCAAGTTGGAATGAAATTCAGACTTGATAATAAGAACAGTTTTGTTCTCACCTATGACTTTCAGGGTATTTAGCAGCACAGATTATTTTCAGTAAAAGTAATTCTATACATTGCTATTTGTCTAGACTCAGGCAAGAAGAAGACATAAGTTCATCATTTCAACATTCATTTTTGGCTTTAGATAATTTATGTTTAGACATTTTGCTGAATCAGGGACATACAAGTGTACCCTGTTATAATAACAGTAAAGTGACATGATCATTTTCAAGAAACCACTCTTGTGTTGATGAAAGGTGGGAGGGTACAGTGCAGTTATGGTATTATTTCTTTGTATTTTATTCTGCACCATGTACGTAGTTATCCAGGCTCAGCCTTGCTACCAAGTGAATAATCACCACTAGTAAGGAGAGTCTCCTTTGTTAGTCTAAGATGTGCAAAACTGGGAGCCTGCCAAGGAAGGAGGATGAAAGTGACAGAGATATCTGCTTACAGATCTAACCTGACATCCCAGAAGGGACAGGGAATGTTGAGAGCCTGGATCAAACCTGTTAGAAAACCTCTCCCATTGAATGAGCCCCTGGAAAGCTGAGAGGGAGCCCTTTGCTTGGGTCTTGGGAAGGAGGGGTAGGGATTGCTCTTCCCAGCACCTCCAGCTGAGGGTAAGTGCTGGGACAGAAATCAGCATGTGGACAGGATGGGGTGGCCAGGAGATGAGACTTGGCAAAGACTGCAGCTTCCTACTGAGGAGGCAATAATACTTGAAGAAAGAGAGTACATCTCACACAGAGAAGTGAGAATGTTGTCAGGCACAGCCTGAGCCAGCTAGTAAAGAGGCAGATACTGCATGTTCTGAAAACAGAGCACCAAATCCCCCGGGAATGAAAAGGGACAAGAAAGAAAATAGTGGGATGACTACCTTGGAGGTCTGTATGCTAATATAAGAAACATGAAAAACTGATTGAAGAAAAATTTCATTCACAATCAGAATTATTTCTTAACTGATAAGAAATCAGTTCTTATCACTTCTTTGATAAGTGAAGGGACATGATACATTTATGTTTTTTGGAGAAGTGGAGAGAGAGGGTCATGTTTCTGAGGTGTGCACAGGGTTGTGTCTGTCTGCTAGGAGCACCAGTAGTCTTTGAGCATAAAAAGGAGGGGAAGCAGCCCTGCTGCAATGGAGATTATTATCTTTTTCTCAGAAAAGGAAAGGCTTCTTTGGATCTTGTCTATGCTGAGAGAAGAGGGGTTCGTCCAGAGGGTGAAGGCAAGCCCTGTGACAGGGATCATAAAGAAAGGTACTCCTGACATCTAGCAAGAGAAAAAATGAAAAGCAGTAAAATAAAAATAGGGGATTTGAGGAAATAGAGCATCAGTCAACTTAGAAAATTGAGTGAGAAGAAACACAGGAGGAAAAAGGAAGTTTAAAGGAAGCTCTTAAAAAGGTAACTTCAAAAAGACAAGCGCAGACTATTTCCTGCAAAGGAGATACAGGAGGTATAGTAAGAAGCCACTTCTGCTAATTTAGGAGTTTTTCAGTGACCTGAAAAGTATTTGACATTGAATGTAGGTCAAGTAACTAGGAAGATATATGTAAGCCTAGCGCAAATGTACAAGGACAAAATCAGAAAGGCCAAGGCATAGAATGCAATAGAATTAACACAAGAGGTAACAAGAAAAGAACATAAAAAAATATTTGGAAAGAACATTTGCTAGAACCTGAGGATGAAAAGCACAGTACACTGAGTGCAAGAGTAGTAGCTTTCTGTATATAGGCTGTAGCACTGCTTTTGACTATGCTTCCCAAGGGAGTCTCATAAGCATGTTAAGGAAACAGTTTTATTGAAAACACTATCCAGTCACTATGTACAAGTGATTGGAAAACTATACTTATAGAGAAAAGGATGAGTAAATCTCTGCTAGAGTTTCTCCTGGGTCTGGATTATTCAAGATTTAATGGTTTGGACACTAGACAACGGAACTGTCTTGTACAGGGCGCAAGGTAAGTATGTAAGAGGAATTCTAAGTTTTTTTTTAAAAACTGAAGTAGTCTGAAACAGATAATTTAGGTATCAAAAATACAAGATGGGAAATTATGGACCAAACAACTGCTTTTTGTTAAAGGCTGCGGGTGTGGATGACCTGGGTCGATGATATTGCGCTGCCATGGCAATGTAGCTTTCCAGTGGGATGCACAAAGAAGTTGTATGGGAAACAAATTCAGCCTTTGTTGGAACTGGTAAAGTCTCAGCTGTGCTTTAAGAAAGGCAGGACTAGGGCAGAAGCAGAAAGACAAAGTCTAGTTCTAATTCCCTTCTTTTGGTAGGGTTACCTTGCATTAGATTTGGTTACTCAAAGCCCCATCCAATCTGGCCTTGAACATTTGCAGGGATGGGGCATCCACAGCTCCTCTGGTCAGCCTATTCCAGTGCCTCCCCACCCTTATAGTGAAAAACTACTTTGTTGTATATAACCTAAACCTGCCTTTTTTCAGTCTGAATCCAATAACCCCTTGTTCTGTCACTCCATGCCCTTGTAAAAAGTCTCTCTCTAGCTCTGTTGTAACTCCTTTCAGGTACTGGAATGTTCTCTAAGGTCTTCCCAGAGCCTTCTCTTCTATAGGTTGAACAAACTGAGTTTTCTCAGTTTATAGCAGAGAGATTCCAGTCCTCTGGTCATCTGTGTGGCCCTCTGGATTCTCTCCAACAGGCCTACATTATGACATAATCTCAAGCTCAGGGAAAAATGAGGTTGTCTTGCCAGGTTGTATCTTATTGCTTGGGGAGCCTTTATCAGGGTAAATGGTTAGCATGGTGATTACATTTCTGAAACATTTCCCCAACAGAAGATTAATATTCACTGGTTATAAACTGACTCTTCTGATACAGGCAAGAGAAAGCTGAGGAGAAGTGTGAAAAAACTTCAAAGTGTAAATAAAACTTCATCATTTGTAGAACTGTTCTGCAGACCATGGATCACAGGATGAGAAGGAATGATCTTGAAAAGTGCCACATGGAGTGTTTGTTAAAGAACAGATTTCAAATAATCTAACACCATGACAGTCTGTCTTCCAGGGAAGCTGTGAGTTGTGGGGATGGTGGGCATGGACAGGGAGTACCTCAGAAGCAGATTAGACCAACCTCTGGGATAATTTGGCAGAGCTGAGCCCTCAAATACCATGCCAGGGCTGGTTTCCATATTTCTACAATGACTTAAACATTCCCTGCACTGAAAATGGTTGTCACAGAAAAATTTCACAATTGACATTTTCCCTGTGAAATTCATAACTGCATTGGTAACAGGAGTGACCAGAATACATAATGACTCATCCAGACAAAAATATCTTAAGGAGCTGAAAAATGAGAGCACTTAACATCATCTGCTTCAGTTTTGAGGGGACACAGGAGAAGATTTAATTTCCAAATGTCCCACATGTTAAAATGGTGCATTTCAGACACAAACAATATTTCTGCTACACTGACATTTCAAAGATGAGAAAATATTTATCAGAATATCATTCTGAGTTGAAAGTATTGGCTCATCAGAGATAATTCCAATTAAATACAGGTAATAATTAGAAAATATTATAATCAAAGTATCTGTCTGTGGCTTTTAGATCTGTAATCCTGCTTCTGCTGCATCAAACCCACCTCCAAACAGTGCTGCCTCCAGGGTCTGAGACAGACTTGTTTCCCATTTAGGACTAGGTGGAATGGTGGCAGGCAAGTACCAATAAGGAGGTATTTGGTTTTGTGCTTTCATTTTGACCAAAATCTTATTTGAGCCTCAAATGAAATCTTGACTTAAGCAAGACATTTGTTCTGATGTCCTGTTTACTCTCTGTGTGAGAAAAACATCCTCTCTGCCCCTTTGCAGTTGTCTGGTACATGTGCACATAGTGGCACTTAAATGCTAACACAAAACATTCTGGTAACTCTGTAATAAAGATCCCCCTGAGTGTGGAGAAGGCAGGCAACTGAATCAACAAATCAGTAGACTAAAGCTGAAAATATGTCTTGGACTTTGATTATGTGAGCAGCTCCTATCTGAAAGAATGGATTTAAAAAACAAACAAACAAGCAAAAAAAAAAAACCACAAAAAAACCCCAAAAACAAGCCGAGAAAGACAGATGGAAATCATGCCCCTGCCTTACTATGGCATTTTGATACAGGGAAATATTATTATCATGATTATCTATACCAAAGCCAAATGCAATAACTTACGTAATTTCAACAACACAGACAGATTCCTTCATTAGGAAATTATCTGGAGAGTTGGTTTAGGAAATGAAAACCATTGTATTCACCACCTATTCACAATCTCTTTTGCTCTTGTCAGCTGTGTAGATGGATAAATTCAAAGATAATCTCTTAAAATATATCTGCTACGAGCCCAGATCTGATAAAAGCATTATGCATTTGTAAGTTTGGGCACAGAAAGTACTTCCTTTGATTTCAGTGGACTGTCTGCTATATAAGGATAACACAAATCCTGGTGCAGTTATTCTGATCTTTACTAGAATGAAGAATAAAGCCTTTTCTTCCCAAAAGATTTATCACTGATCATAAACAAGAAGCTAGTCTTTTATTAGCTTGTGTATTCCCTGGCAAAAGAGATTATCAAAGGCTAGCGGAGGGCCAGAATCACTAGCTGTAGCCATGCACATAATTTGTAAGGTACAATTTGAGTAACCTAACAAGAAACACCCCCACACTAGAAGGAGACACTATTTTTTAGTTAAACTCCAGTTAGGAAATTATTCCCATCAAATAGCTCTTCAACACAAAAAAAGGATGCTATTTTCTTATAAAAGAGACTCTTACCTTGATGCTTGGCTAGAAGGATAACCTTCATTTCTCAGAATAGGAAGATGTGTAATATGTCATATGGGGCCAGCTGCTCAAGGAGCTGAGACAATCCACCCCAGATGGTCCCCAGGAAAGCTGGGGTGACCTGACCACCTTGGTGTTGGGAGTCCTGCCTCAAGGGGCAGGCAACTCTGTGACACCAGGGCCCTTGCAGCATATATTTTTGTCATTTCTTGATGAATGCTGGAGCAAGAAAGTTAGTTTTAATCTGATCTACAAAACACTTTGCCTTTATACTTGATAAAGGTTTGTATGTATGGGCACTTAAAGAGGTCATGAACTTCCCAGAATGACTGTGCATGTATCTGCACTTTGAATAAATGCCCTGGGACCCTGTGCCCCTAACTAGGAGAAAGGATTTGCTGATTGTCATGCAGATTCTAAGGCCTTTGGACAGCAGGACACATTTCAATGACTGTTTGCTGTTGGATTCCTTGTGGTGAAGCCAGCATCACTGCTCTGTGGGGTCCATCCTCTTGCCAGGTAGTCAGCAGGAGAGGATAAAGAAATGCACAGTGTTATCTTGGCCTCTTGAACCATTTGCAAAGAAAAGGAGTAATACTCAGCCAAGAAAGTTTGGCTATCTTTTAAGCCTGATAAAATCCTGATGAAACACAAGTATTAATTATTAATACAAATGGCATCAGATAGCAAAAATTCATGCATATAAAATTGACTTATATTTACATTTGAAATGTTTTTCTTTTCTCCAGTATAAAAATTTGTCTTTAATGGCCTATTAGTGCTCAGTTAATGCTGCATTAGCTTATTTTTAATGTACTGAACTACGAACAAAGAAATCATAATCCAGACATTACCTCAAGAAGCAAGCACAGAAGAAATCATGCATGGCAAAGAGGTGCTTACTTTTTTCCTTTTCATGGTCTGTCTTACCAACAAAATTAATTAGAATATTAGAAATTCAGTCTATGCAATAATACTCATCACATTACAGAAGATCATGTCAAGGGTAATTTTGTGGTGTGATAGCAAGGGAATTAAACCAGCCATTCACATTAACAATACCAAGTATTCAACAGATAATCACCTATGTATCATCTGAAATTCTTCCTCTGAATGAACATTTGAATGTCTCACCTCTTTTTTTCTAATGAGTTTTCCTACTCAGAGAAAAAATGAATCGTAATAAATTTCTAATACAGTACCTGTAGCTTTATTTGCAATTTTGCATACCATCTTTTTAATTACTTATTCAAGAGTATAGTTGATAAACATCTCTTTAGTTGGATAGCTGATAGCCTCTAGATTGAACTGTATAGCTCTCCACAGAGACAGATACATTAAGGTTATATGATTTGACTGCCCAGACTGATGTAAGTCATGCTAATAGGAACTTGAATAAATGAAAACTCGGAGAAGCAAGTACTGTCAGAGACAATAGGTATGAAAGAACTTTCTTCCACAAAGCCTGGCTAAAAGTAGCCATATCACAAATTAGCAATCCAGGTAAACTAGGGTGTGGGCTGAGGCCGTGGCAGAGCGGACTGGCTGAGATTCTGGCTGAGATGCTCCCGTGAGGTGTGAGCACTGGGAGCACAGAGAGGTGCTGCACTGAAGGAACACATCCTCCTCCACCTGCCCTGGATGGGCAGCTTCCAGCCAGTAACTAAGCAAACCAAGAAAGCACAATCCACTGGAAGTAACATGGTTTTCTATCCTAGACAGCCGTATATGAGTAATCTATGTATATGTATTCTTTACTCCTTATTTGAATGCTTCACTCTTTATTTATTTAGTAAGCTGTATGCTCAAGATTTTCTAAACAGACTTTGAAATATATTAGTTCCTTATGTTTGTTTCTCAAGGGAAAGACCCTTTATTTCTCCCCATTTATGTTTTGTCTTTAATTTTTCTGTATATCTATGTTATGTATTAAATTACTCCCACTAAAATGCAACCTTTGTTTATGAAAGGTAGGATTCCTGTGACTTAACCTTAGACTCATAGATTTGCCTGGTGTCTGGGTTTCGTCCATTATCAGCAGAGAGTCCTCTCCCAGTGGGAACTAATTTGATTTGTGCCAGATGCCTTCTTTAGACAACAATGAATCCCTCTGCCATGGGAGGGCTTATATCTCTCTGCTTTGATTTCAGAGAATGCTTGTCTACCTGTTTTCTACCCAGTGTCTGGCTTTTAGATGACTGAAGTCAGGAGAGCTGGATTTAATCTCTTCTTGCTATAATGAATGATGTTCTTCTAAAGAAGTGGTAGCTTTAGAGGATCTTCCCATGTGGTTGCTGAAATAAGCTATTGCTTAACATATTTGAAATAGGCATATTTGCTCCAAAGAAGATGTCATACAGCTAATTTGCACTCCTTGATTTTCTCTGGCAGATTTACCTTGAAAGAATTTGTGCGGAGGTCAAAACCCTGCAATGGCAGGGCTCAGATCCTACTTAAAAATTTCATCATTTCCCTGACTACAAACGTCTCCAAGCAAAGAGCCACATGCAGATACAACACAATCTGCAGAGCTTCCAGCGAGTTATTTCTGTAGCAAACACTTCTCTTTGGAGGAGCTGGCTGGGATCTCCTTCAATCCACAGCTTTTCCAAATGCCTCATTTTCATCACTGTGCCACATGCACTGTAACAAACCTCATGGCCTTTTTTTGAAGGGGGAAATTGTAGTTAAAATTATAACCTAACCAATGTAATGAATGGGTTCCCCTGGCTGGTATACAGTGATTTCTGCCTGGCACTAGCAAAGTTCTTTACAGGCTTCAGGGCAAAATTAATTTTGTGAAGGGTGTAATGTAAGGTCTACATGAGGCTTAATTTCCACTCTTGCTTGTTATATAACATTAAGGAGCATTTCACATGTGCAAAGCTCCTGATCTGGCCTTTTGACTTTCACTGGCTAATTTAGGATCAACATACTAAATTTTAAGGTCACTGCAAAATACAAAGAAAATCTAAGAATAGAATTCAGTTCCTCTCAGTTCCTAAACCCCAAGACCTTAGGTGTCCTTATACCTAAAAATACTCACTTCCTGTGCTGAAACTGTTCAACATCTTCTGTAGAAGCTTTTCAAATTTTTTAAGGCACTTCTACAGATTTTAGAAGGTTCTTTATATCTTGTTAGCATTTTTTCAAATTGATTTCTGATTACTTTCTGCCTAATTATGTATTCCACAGCTGCAGTCTTGACAAAGCAAGCAGCAGGAATCTGCTGATCTTTGAGCTCCCTTTACTCTTAGAAGGTGCGTTTCATTCATACAGAGATGTGATTAACAACCTCCTGGCTTCTCCACACAAGCACAGCTTCTAACTGGTCATTACCAGAAATAACAGGTTCTTCTCTCTAACAACAATCTCATTTGCACTTCATTACGCTGTATTAGGTGACACTGAAGGTGACACTAGGAAAGGTAAAGTAGCTCTCTATTGATTCAGTTCCGTTGTTTCTAATGAAATAGATTGTGCTACAGGTTGTTTCCAAATACTTATGTAGTGCCTCTCCTAAGAAGTGGGAAGCTGTCTGGTGTTTGCTTTCACTGTAACCAGAATGTTCTAAACTTTTTTTTTTTTTTGCAGGGATTTACTTCAATTACCTTTCTCTAATTCCAGGTGGGATATTTTTTCCAACCTATCTCCTATTTTCCTAAGTAAACATTACTCCATAGGAAATTGTCTTCATGCTAACTTTATGCTGCTGATGCTTTGGATAACTTTCTTCAGTAAAGATGTAGCTAGTAGAGATGTAAGCCTCAGAACAAGATTTTCTTTAGAGCAGTTTCTGTTTTACCTTCCTTAATTATAAGTAATCCCACATCTCTTGGTACGATCACTAAATCCTAAAGTCAGTGAGTCTTCCCATTGATGTCAGTGGTCTTTCTCCCTCTTGGCTAGTGATTCAGTCATTCAGTACTTAAAAGCTATGAAATAATTGAGTTTGTATCAGCACGATATCCCTATTATTTGCTTGTCACAGCATCAAAGACTCAGAGAGCCCAGGGTGATGCAGAAGCATCCCATTGGGATGCTGGACTGCTTTGCAACAGGAGCAGTCCCTTGCCACTGCTGCCTTGTCAGCTCCAGCAGGACTTACTTTACTGATATACGTTTGCCCCATCAAAGCCACAGATTTTGCTATCAATCTTTGATGTTATTCACACACTGTATGGTGTGTGTTCAGTGGAAGGAGAAACTGAACTGCATCCAAAAGTGTATGAGCATCAAATGCAACAGAGGTGAAGGATCTACTCTTTTCTGGTATTTCTCAGACACTACTTGTTATGTATTAGTCCCCATTACCAAAGATCAAAAAAATGGCAAGCCACTTCAAAAAGTATTTGCACTGAATATTGCTGTTGCAAGAATAATTTTTAAAATTTTCATTTCAGAAATGTTAGGACAGACAAAAGAGTCAATATTTTTAATGATGTGCATATGAATGAGAATTCAGGAACAAAGCAGACTTGCACTGGGAATATTCACGCTGGAAAGCCCAGTATAATGAGAGAAACAGGAAGTATCTTCCCATATGAGACAAAGAAGAATTCTTTCAGAGTTTATAATTCTTCTCTTCTTACTGAAGTGCCTGATCAAGTGCAGGACCGAGTATTCCTTTGTGCATCAGCTTTTACGTTTCTTTCTACTATTTTCAGAATAACCAGGAGTGAACAAGTTAAAAATCTGTTATCCTTTTACTGTTTATGAGCTGTGGTAGCTCAACAAAGGAATTAGGAAAAAATGCAGTGACTCCTTTCACACAATGTTAGTAGAAGCTTTGTTCCAGCTAGTTCTGGCTTGACATTCACTTCAAGCACTTATCTCTGGCAGCATACCAGGAAGGAAACTATAAAAATACATTTGAGGATCTTGTCAAGTTAAAAGTGGTCAACAAAGAATAAGCCTCTGCTGATACTGCAGTGCATTCCATAAACTCACCCTGTTGGCCAGTTGTGTTTTCCCAGTACAAAATCAGACACTGTTCTTGAATTTTAGCTTTAAATTTATAAGTCTATTCTCCCTGTTGCTTTGCTATCACTCTACTTTTCTGTAAGGTTCAGAGTGATAACTCCTCCATGTATTTCAAGGGAAGAAAATTCATCCAGTTCTTTCTTAGTAAATACCTGTTGACCTCCAGTAGACCCAGGCACATGTATCTAGAAGAAGCAGGGCTTCCCAGTGCAGAAAGTTAAAACAATAGAGACCCGCTTTCAGAATTAGCAAACAAAGATTTAACTCATAAAAAACATTAGCTCTAATGGCATTTGTAGAAAGGAAATGGAAATTATTAAACCACTTTGTTGACAACAATCTTTGTATAGCACAATCACAAGTACATGCTTGTATTTCTGTACTTCAACTTCTTGCTCACTTGCCTTTTTCTTTGTGTGCACAGCATAACTGTGCACTGCAACAGCAATGTGTGAAGGGATTAAATCTGTGGACTAGTAAGCACTCTGTGGTGTGTGGCTGGAAAGTTGTGAGTTAGCAGTCTTGGTGAATTTAAAACATTTAGGGAGATGGGACATGGGCTCTGCACTTCCCACACTCACTTCTTATCCTCTGGACAGAAGCAGCTTAGCTCTGACATTTGAGAGAGAGGTTCTAGACAGCTTTTAAAGAGTCTGACAAAATGAGAAATCATGTTTCAAGTACATAAGTGCTCCCTTTAGGAGACTCTGTGCTCTCTCTACTCAGCACTAGTAAATATCCACTGACTTCAATGGGAATTTACATACCCATAGGTTGATTCAGTTGATAAATAGAGGCATACCCCATGCAACTCATGTAAGATGTACCAGCTTATCCCACCCAGCTTGCCCTGCTGCTCCAGGTGACCATGAGGCTCCCACAGGTCTCAGCTGCTCATCCTGCCTGGGTGGGTTGTTCACATAACCACAGCTAGGCAGATGAGCAGCTCTGGTTGCTCCAGAAACGTAGTCAAGCGACTGTATCGTGTCCTTACTCACATTCGGATTCTTACATTTGGAAGTTTGAAGAAAATTAGATTGATTCTATGTCTGGCTGGAAGAGATCTTACCCAACTCTGCCTCAGTTGTGGCCAGGGAAGTGCCAGAGCACTGTTAACTGAGGATGAGTTTTCATTTCAGTGCCTCCTTTGCAGAGCTAGATATTGAGGTTTCAGTGCAAACCAAGTGTAGGTGCCACACTAATTTCTGGCATGACTGCTGAACTTTGTGGATAATGTTTTTTACTCATTTAATAGCGTAGAATGGATATGACATTATATTTTACAGTGGCTTGGAGACAAATTCCCACCCCAAGAAGCTTAACTGATAAAAGGAGTTTTAAATAGATTAATTTTCATTGCTTGTGGGAACCTTAAGATGTATAGCTTTTGCTTCATTTTCTACCAACAAACCCTTATCTTTGTCTAAAAGCTGACATATAATGTGCTACCAGAGCAGAAGCTAACTGCAGCCTGCATTGCTGCAATCCAGTGTACAGAACTATCTGTCTTTTAAGCACAAACTAGGCAGTGGAATGTTGTGGAAAAAGAAGTAAAGCAAAAGCTGGGCATTTAGTGGAAAACAATAATGAAAGTGACTGCAGAACTGCAGAAAGGAGTTTTCACAAGCTTATGCAGGCTGCAGTGAAACCATTCCTGTCCTGGGCTGACAGTCCTCTGCAGTGTCTGCAACGTGCATTACTTACAGCTCAACATGTACAGAGCCGTAGGAGGAAGGTGCTCTTTATTCTCCTGAACAGCTAGAGAGGGACTCAGCATGCAGCATGTTACTCTAAAGTCTGGGTAGAAGTTAGTTTTTTAAAGAACTCCATAAATAGACCTCCTCTTCAAAGCCATGAGCAAGGTACATTGTGGAGGTACAGCACCCACAGAGGTTCAATTCAGACACAGCAGAAAGCTTCAGTCAGCCAGCAGCAGCCAGTCACAAAACATTTCTCATGTTTGTAAAAATCACAGGAGTATTGTAACCAAAATGTGACTTTTCAAGTTTGTCATACTTACAATTTGACCCAAATTGTACCTCCTCCTCACAGCAACTTTCCTCTCTCCTTTCCCTCTTAAAGCAAAAGTAGACTGAGGGAAGCATTACAAAATATTTCCTACTCAAGTACTTAAGCATTCAAATTACTTTAAAAGTTAACTTAATACCTATTTTAAACCCCTTGCTGTTGAAGAACGGAGGTTTTTTTCCCCCAAAATGCTAATTTAAGGTGAATTGAAACTTACATGCTTCAGTCGAAATAGAAAGCAAGTGTTAGGAGACCATCAAACCTCACAAACTTCTGACATCATTCTTCTGGACTCAAAACTGCCTACAGTCACTTTCACCTTCACAAAAACCTTGAGAGAAATTTTCAAGCTGATGATAACTGTATTTTCAGAATATTTTATACAGAGAAATAGATCTTTCACTAAAGCACAAGGCAATCACAACCTAAGATGTAGGACTAAGACTATGAGTACATACCCTATTACCTTTTGTGCAAGTTACTATAACAGATTAAAATTTGGTAAGTAAATAAAAGGAATCTGTCAATGATCATAAGTCTTAGAAAGACTCTTTTATCTAGACAGGACTTTAAGAGAAAATGTTCTAATTTTTTTGTCTCTCCCTTGTCTCTTATACTCTGAGCAAAATTTCATGCATGATTTTTACCATCTTCTGACAACAAAATAAAGAAAATATGAAGTGCTTTCATCTACCTACACAAGAGAGTAATGGCTGTAGAAGTGGAGTACTGCATACCAAATGCTCACATGAAATAGCTCATAATTGTTCTCCCAGAATCATTAACATTTTGAATAATTAATAAATTCAAGAAAATTACAATCTGTTCAAAGACAATCAATGAAAAAAGCCTAAGATTGCCAAACAAGTTATTCATCATAAATTACTGCTCTGCTGATGCAGTTACATTACATAAAATGAAGCAGTCAACCCTTCAAGAACCAAATGTTTCACTAGCCTTTCTAATGGGTGACAAACAGGTGAAATGAAGCACAGAGAGAGAGCTAACAGGGGAGAAACCTTGCAGTGACAGGAGATTATCTTCAACATATATCACATTTCCTATACTGGGAATGCTGCAGTTCTTTCTAAGCAGAATAATAAAAAAATAATAAGGTAACATCAGAGCAAGAGGGATGCTGAGACCTGAATGAGTGTCAGTATGAATTTTCATTAGGCACAGCTGGAAGGTCTGAGAATTGTGTTGTGTAACCAAGTCTATGAAAATTAAACAGTGTGAAAATTGCTGACACAACAACTGAGCTTCTTATACCAAAGGCAGCCCCACAGCTGGTGTACAACAGCTCACATCCCCACACAGACCAGTGAACACTAGTTGATTCAGAGGTCATCAAAGGCTTTTTTTTTTTTCAAGAACCTGCAGAGACTGAAAACCAGGCAAAGTTTAAAATTGCCATAAAAATTGCAGGTTTATAAACTGCTGCCAAATCCTTTCTTGTGTATGAATGATAGACTTGAATGAAATGTGGCGTTTTCTTCCACAATATACTACAAAAAATACCTGGTGAAATAAAGGTTATATCTGAGAAGCTTTCATTCTTCTCGTCTTTTGTTAATAAAACACAGACACTCATCAGATGTTGCCTTTTAAGTATCAAAGCAGAGATTCACATTCTTAAGGGTATTTTTACAATGCTTTGTCCTACTGTCAGATATGAAATTTGTGCAATCTGTTAATGAGTAACTGAATATGCCCTGGGATAATTTCAGTGTGTTTCTATTTTTCAGATTTCTACATCATTTCTACAACTCAGATTCCAGTTTCCAGATGCACCTAGCTCTCCTCCCTGCACTGGCTTTATGCATCAGAAAAACAGGTATTTGCAGAGGGGATCAGGGTGTTAGGGCTGGCCAAAGAGCCTTGTCCTATCTTCATTGTCTTGTGAAGCTACATCTCTGTAAAGCTCATTTGGCTTCTACTGCTTAGAGAGGGCCAGATGGGGTAGAGGGGTGTAGAGGTGGCTGCTGCCCCCATTCCTTACATCTCTTCAGTGGTAGCAAACCAATCTCCCAAAGGTGCTCCTCCTAATCTGGTTCACCTTCCATGTGAGGTTTATCCTTAGGCTTGACAGTCTTTCTCCCCTAGGAAATGTCCTGGCCCATGCTCAGATCACCATTCCTGCATTGTGCCTGTTTTGCTGAGACATCATCAATGCTCTATGCTGTTTGACTAGCTCACAAACCAGAGTTAGAAGAAGTCCTTAGGACTCTGGTTCTGCTCCCAAATCTTTAAATAAAGTAAATTGACATCTACTTTTCATTCCTAAAACATAAAAAACTAATTTTTGTAGCGGACTTTACTCTTGACTAATAAAATTCCACCTAAAGTAATTTCACCAGAAAAGCATTAAATCAAGAAAACCCAAGAAAGATCCCTGGCTTTTTTCCTATCAAATATCAGTAGTTAATAATTTTATAAAATTTTGCATGGTTGTAAGATAAATGGTTGATTCTTCCAAGGCAAGAGAGCATGCAACAGTTATGCCCCCAGGTGAATGGAAACTTAAGTCACATCTTGGTGATCTTCATTCCTAACAGCCATGTCTGCACTATGTGGACCAGAGGATTCACTGCCACATATCATGGCTGTCTCCATGCTTGCGCAACCAGACTTCTTTCAAAAGCAACCACTGGGCACAAAGGGGTGGTGCACATCAATGCAGGATGCCACAATACAGGCCTGGTGTTGTCCCAGTGTGCAGCTCAACAAGTTACTGGATCACTCTGTACAGCAAGAGGGGACAAAGCCAATGTAGCTGTCCTTCATCTGGAAGTAGCAGTCATATAAGAAAGCAGGGAGATATAAAAGTGTACTTTAGAAGTTACCAAGTCGGAGATTCAAAAAGCTCCAGCACCAGCCTGGGCACTGAAGAAAGTACCACAAACCCGGTGGGGCTTTAACATGGGTACTGGTTAATAAATTAATTAACTTACTATTACCTGAAGTTAAGAATCACCTTACTAATTATCTGAATGAAGGTTGAGGGAGTTGGTGTTTTCAGCCTGGAGAAGAGAAGGCTGCAGGCAGACATTACAGTGGCCTTCCAGTACCTAAAGGGGCCCTGCAAGACAGCTGGAGAGGGACTTATTACAAGGGCCTGTAGTGATGGGACAAGGGGCAGAAGCTTCAAACTGCATAAGAGTAGGTTTAGATTAGATACAAGGGAGAAACTCTTGACTGTGAGGATGGTGAGACACTGGCACAGGTTGCCCAGAGAAGCTGTGGTTGTCCCATTCCTGGAACTCTTTGGATAGGGCTGGATGGGGCTTTGAACAACCTGGTCTAGTGGAAGGTGTCTCTGCCCATGGCAGCAGGGTGAAACTAGATGAAGGATGTCCCTTCCAACCCAAGCCAATATGTGATTCTGTGGCTGTCTCTATAAAGGATTCATCTTTGCCTCATAGCATTCTTGTTAGTTGCTTCCCTCAGCATCTGTCATCAGCAGATAGTTGGTGTCTCCATGGCCCAGAGACAGTCCAGTGTGGTTGCTGGAGGCTCCAAGCCTAAATGCTTCGTGTCTGCACATCTCACTGAAAGGGGTACCATTCTTCACTTACCCCAATAATTTAGCACAGAGAGGATAAACACAAATAACCTTTATTTAAAATACAAATAACCTGAAGTAGACATATATTCAAGTGTTTCCTGACAAAAATATTTTTGCAGATTTGAATTTATAAGGGAGCCATTTACCAGTTTATGATAAAGGCGATATAGGCCTGTTGAAAAGAAGCAAATAACCAGGGTAAGAAACATTTTGTTCTGCTGTACATTTCTCTCTTCATACATTGCCAGGAGATGGTAATGAGCAGTGAGTCATGAGTAGAGTTTCACTGGAATGAAAAATGGCAGAAATAGAACAGAAAGTACATCCTATCCTTTCAAGATCCCCCATCTCATAAACACCAGAACTTCATTAATTAGGATTATAATGTAAATTAATGTGACTATTGCAAATAAATGCTGGGAACCAATCCAACAGAATTGTCCAACAGATGTCATTGAGAATGCCAAGGCACATATACTTTTTTCCATATTGCCACAGGGAGCCTCATCTCCATCCATGGCTCCCCAGTACGTGCAGGCTCCAGGAGAGGCATTTAGCATCGTGCCTCCAGCAGCTTTGGGGCCTTAAGGCATTGACAGAATGAGGTACAGCAATATTTAGGTTTATTCCAAATGTAACAGACACATTTCTAATACTGCTTGGATATAAGTATCTAGTTCCAGCAGAACTCCAGGCTAACTGGAAGTATCATCACCTGAAATGATTCTCATTATTTGTGTTAAGATAGCAACAAAAGATCAGTAATTCAGGATCAGTAATTCAGGATATAGTCAGAGACTATAGGAATAAACAGACAGTCTGTTCTCTTAGCTTTCCTTCCTACAAAAAAGAAACTGTACTGGGGTCATTGTATGAAGGTCACATTCTGTCTTCAAGGCCTGAGGAGACTAGGAAGCCCTGCTGGATTGCTGTTTGCTTGTCAAGCCCACAATGCTAGAGCAGATCATCCTGGTTTGGGAATAGGCATCCCTATTTCCAGAGCTCAGGTATTTTCTTAAAAGTGTCACACTGTTCCTTCAGAGCCAGTCACATCTGAAGTGTTCTCTGAGCCAGTGGGAAAACAGGTTCTTTCCCTTTTTCTCTTACTTTGTTCATGATGATCTTGCTATTGCCAGAGAAATTTGACCTTGGTTATCGCCTAATTTAAAAGGAACAAACAAAATTTCCAACTTCCTTATGCTGCCATATGCATGTATTTTTTTTTCAAATACATCAGGACGGTTAAGTAGCCTGAGTTTTCTGCAACACATCTCCCAAGCATGCTCATCATCCTGCAAGGCACCCTTCTACTGCAAGTGCCTACAAAAGCTTCCCACATTAATTTTGTCAGTGTCAGTTCCCTGACTACTTACACAGCATTTGATTTGGTCTTGTCAGGACTCAGTCCCACAATTCTATCTACTTCACCCACTCTTCCCAATTTTTGGCACCTCAATGCCCCCACCTAAACTCTTTATTGTTTTCATTCCTCCTCCTTTACATATGCTTCCACCAACCAGGACCTTGTCCCTTCTCATTCATGCAAGGCAGGCTGCAAGTCCTCAGGTCATTGTCCTGTCCTCATCCAGAGATCCAGACCACATCTGGCATCCTGGACAGGAAGCACAATTGCAGGCTTCAGAGTGATGTGTGTGTGAGGAAACCACAGCCACCATGGCAGCTCAGAGCTCTGTCTGTGCTGCTTTGCAGTGGATGGAAGCACCTGGGTCACGTCTCCTGAAAGTCCATGTGCAGTGAGCTGGGAGAAGTTGTGACCACTGCTTCCCATGCAAACATTTCATACAACACTTGGGCAAGGTCTAGAGTGATAGCTGGAAGAGCCACCAGCATGTGGTCTGTGTTTTCTTGCCTGCAATAAACATCTGGATATTATCTGAGAGGAACTTCTGCTTCTTAATTCTGTGTAGTGAATGCTTCCTCCTCTGAAGGGGCAGGCTGAGAAATCCTACTCTGCAGCTGACCTACTGGTCGCTAGCATGAACAATCTTATGAGCTCCTAACAGATGGCCAGTGAGAAAACACAACAAATTTCATGAAGCTTTACAAACCTCCAGGGAATATTCTTCAGCCATCCTAAATAGGCATCTTTGGAACTTGGACTTTCAGCCAAGATACTGTTTGGAGACACAACTGAGAAAAACTAATAACTGAGATAGCAGAGAAAGTCCAGTTATCCTAATTTTGATCTTTTCATATACTTTACCTGCAGGACTTGCATCTTAGATTCATGATTTTTGGGGGAGTTCAATCCAAAACTTTGCAGAACTGTTTAGAAATTCACTAAAACCTGGGAATAGAGACAATCTAGTTAAATAGCACACTCCAAAAGTCAGCCATTTGTTGTGACATAGGAGATGTTTGAAAGAATCTGCATGTCTTCGTCAATGACTTCACCATTTTGATCCTACAATTATCATTATTTTAGTGGCACTAGGGTGATAAAAATTGTGAGCATGGCATGATGTGCTGTGTAGTGTGATCCAGACACCCATTAGCTGGTTCATTGTTCTAATTCTCAGGCTCAGTGTTTCTAGCAGTTTAGTTGTAGTCATGGATCATGATAGCATGCACACACTACACAGCAATCAGAACTACAATAAATTTGAATTAAGCCTTTAACTACACAATTTCAAGTGTTTATTAACCAAAAAGCTTATCTAATTGTTTTTTTTAACGTGCTCTTATCCTTGTGGCAGCAAGTGCACTTTACTTGCATATGGAGTGAAAGATGATCTGTCATCTAATATAAAACCAAGTGCATGGTCTCCATCACCATAACAGCCAAAGAGCCAGTTTGGCTTGGAGTGGGACTGGGATAGAGCAGTACACAGCATAGCTCCAAAGTACATGCTTAAATGCATGAAGCAAAACAGGCAGCCCTGGGAATGCCAGCCATTCGTATGCGGAACAAGAGCCCTCAGCCTTGCTCTTTCCTGCTGGATGTCTGCAGACAGCTCCAGTCTCTCAGCATAACTCTCCTGTTATTCTCACCTGTTGTGTTGAAAGAAGTGCAGAAAAACCAGTAAAGCTTGAGACTTTCTTGGGTTTCTAATACAGGAAGCTTTCCCCAGAAAAAATAACAGAAGCTCAGTGAATCTAGGACCAAGTCCCTTGCCAAATTTCATATCCAGCCTCTGAACTACAGACTTGCTTCAAATACTTTATGGTGGAAAAAATATTGGGCACCAAGATATCTCTCACCTATTCCTAGAATTTTTTCAATTGCATCACAAATTTTTGAAATTAGTTTTGATATTAAAATTCAGTGTAAGTTACAGATCAGATAGAAAGTACGACAGTATCACTGAAGTTTCTTAAAGCAGCTGAAAATGACATAATATATAAGGTTTAGACTTACCTAATAAAGGCACCCAAAGAGCACAGTTTAAATAAATAGATAAATGCATGCTGTTTTCAGTACAAAATTCAGTCCCATTCCTCCCATAAAATTCAGTTTTCATTTTAATGTAACAAAATGTTTTTAACATTACCATCACCTTTAATTCCTGTATAACACAAGATCCACACTATTCTCATAAGCTGTTTTTTACTTTATATTTTTGCTTCAGAAGAAATAATTAGTATATTTCACAGAGGCACACTCTTTGTGCTGTTATAATGCTGTTTTCCAAAACACATTACAGAAGCAGGTTCATCAGCTGAACAATCTTGGTCTCATAATATCTTTGTCAGTATTGGAGAAAATTATCTGGTTTATTAATGGCTGCTGTTTACATAGAGTTTTTTCTGCAGAAACAAAATAATGCAGCTCTATTGCTATCTCTGTCTCAATATAAAGTATATTCTCTTGGAGATATTAAAGAAAAAGGTAGTGTTCTTTATCATTTATTTTATCTCTATTATCAAGTTCCAGCTAAAGTAAGGACCTCAGTGTACTGTATTGCAACCACACAATAATATTTGCCTTCCATGTATTTTAACTATCTGTCATGTATTTTCCCTCTTGGAATATATATTGCAAAATAGGGAATAGGGATGCATTCAGTATCTCTACTCAAAAGGGAGATTTGGTTATTTATTTCAGAGGGATAAAAAAGAGTTTTCTTCAAAGATATTTGTAGTTTTCTTTGTTATCACGTTATTTAGGCATATTTCTGATATTTTCATATTTGTACTAAATCAGATAGGGACCAATTTTTATGGGAATAAAACACAAAAAATTTTGGTTGAGAATTGCAGAAATGTTTGCTGGGTATGCAGTCATATAACAATCAGGATTTGTTACAGAATTCTGGAGAAGGAATGCCCTGGGGCAAGGTAATGAGGAAATATTTTCTGAGGATTTGAAGCACTGAGGTTCTAGGTCAGATCAAGAAAAGCCAAGCCAACCTAATTTCCTTCTGTAGTGCAAGAAGTCTGTAAATTTAATATTTTTTGTGAAGTTTTGTCATTTTGTAGGACTAATGGCTAAAACTCTTTTCCAGGGAAAATGCCTAATCATATCCAAAAGAAAGTGAATCTTAAAGCCACACATTGGCACATTCAAGGAAAATTAAGTTTTAAATAAACCCCAGCAGGTTAAATACATGCTTATCCAAGAAAGGACTGTGACTTGCCCCAGCAAGATCAGCTACATGTGTGAGGAAATAAAGTGTCAACCTGAGAACTCTTATCAGTCAACATCTAGGAGAAGCCAATTTGCAAAATAAAACAATCCAAGATATTTCACTAAAGAGATTTGAGGAAATCATTATATGCTCATAAAATTTGGGGGGAAAAAAAAGAGAAAGGCTTTATCTATCACAAAATATATAGCTGCTATTCTTTCAAATGCCTTGGAAATAATGTAGTTTCACTAATAAGATATTGAGGATATCATTATGCTCCCTTCCGGAACAGAAGTTGCTCTTCCTCAGCTCATTTGACTGTTTTTGTACTATAATTTAGGAATTCCAACACAAATATTTAACCATAAGGAAATGTTGCAAGAAAAATATGATTTGTGTACAAAAATGCTTCAATATAAAATAGAAGCAGTCCTCCTTTGACAAGGTTAAATGCAACTTTTAACACCTTAAGGATGCCAGCAGATAAAACACAAATAAAAAGCAGAGAGCCAAAAGACACATATGGAGTCAACAATGCTCTTGAAAATCTCGGCAGAGGGGGCTGGCATTCTCACGCATGGGAGAGCCTTCAGCGAGCCCTGCAGGGAATGGATCTACAGCTCAGGCTTCTGGAAACAGCAGCTGCTTTGCCCTGCTGTCTTGGTTTTGCCTGGAATAGAGTTAATTTTTTCCTAGTAGCTGGTACAGTGCTGTGTTTTGGATGTAGTACGAGAACAATGTTGATAGTACACTTTGTTGGTAAGTAGCACTTACTTAAGTCAAGAACTTTTCAGTTTTCCATCCTCTGCCAACAACATGAAGCTGTGAGGGAGCATGGCCAGGATGGAGGATCTGGACTGGCCAAAGGGCTATTCCATACCACAGAACATCAAGATCAGTGTATCAGCTGAGAGGAATTAGCTGGGAAGGGTGCTCACTCTAAAGGGATAGGCTGAGCATCAGTGGGTAGTGAGAAATTGGATTATGCATCATTTGTTTCTCTTGGCTTTTATTATTTTTCATTGCTGTTGTTATTAGAATTATTGTTATTGTATTTTATTTTACTTCAATTATTAAACTGCTCTTATCTCAACTATTGGATTTTACCTTACTCTGATTCTCATTCCCATCCCACCAGGGATAAGTAAGGAGAGATATGGCTTCCTGTATTTGGGCCAGAACTCTCCAGGCAGTACTCTGACCTCTGCTCTTCACCTTTCAAGTTATTTGCATCTCAGCAGGACATGGTTTAGCATTCAGTTGGCTGACTTAGCTTGAAGTCTAAACACAGTTGCAAGAAATGTTTGACACCTTTTGATCTCAAAAGTCTTCTTTGTAATTACAGCTGAGTGTCTCCTTTCCACTCCGGGGGGATGCAAGTGTGTCTGTAACTTTGAATTCCAAAGGAACAAGATGGATAGGGGCTGCAAGGAACTGGGAGTGGAACCAATCTTTTACACAATGCAATAGCTCTGATTTTTGTGAGAGGCACACTTGTGGTAATTTTCCCTGTCACACTGCCTCGCTGGACACAACACCAGGGGAAAACAGAAAACTGTTCCTGAATCTGACCTGCTTATGCTCGTGCACACACAGCTACTCATTTGCACTGGTGGACGTAAACCACGTCCAGTCAGAGTGACATATGGAAGAGCAAGCTCTCTCCCAGACCACGAGTACACCACAACAGTGCCTGGAGTGCTGTGGTGTACCTCAGACCACAAGAGGCTGCCCAGGGGTGCAGCCCTGTCCCTGTGCAGAGCAGCAGGGGCTGCAGGCAGCCTGGGGAGCAGTGTGGACGTGCAGAGGCAGGGTAGGTGCCTACAGGGATCACCCCTGCACACCAGGACAGACTCAGTCATCCCATCCCATTCCAGACTGGACATCTCTTCCACTTGAATTCAGGTGTCTTGTGGTGTCATATACCATCTACAAAAACATGAAATGTTTTCTATTAACTATGTATGCAGGCACACAAATGCATGTACATGATACAGCTTTTTAGCTTTCCTAGAGAGATAATTCTTTCTCTGCACAGAATAAGTAGAAACCTTGGGGTAGCTTTGTTTTCCCTTATACTACATTAAATATTGCTATTCAGATGGAATTCTAGTGTGAATCACAAGATCATGTTGATGCTTCAGAATGTAAGTGCAGAATTCCCTTTTGGCTTTAATGGCATTTATGAAAGAAATCAAAAGAACTTGTCACAATTTAAAATGTGGTAATATGTTACCTTCCAGCTTTAAAAACAAATAAATTATTTCTGCAAAAGGAAAAGAAAAAAAACAGTCTGAAGTGATTTATATTTAAAAAATCAAAAGATCCACCACCCTGGAGGAGATTCTCATATAAAGTTTCTCTTTATTATAAAGGCAACAGTTTTCTGCATAGATGTTGTTGTTGTTGTTGTTGGTTTTGTTATGGAATAAATAATTAATCTCTATTTTACTGAGAGTATTCTGAGCTTACATGCACTTTTTATTATACAAGATATGTGACTACTCTAATAATGGCTAGAAGTTATATGCAGAAACACTGAGAACTTGTTTGGGAAGAGGCTGAAGAGGAAGAACACATGTGACTCATACAAAAATGTATTGAGTATTGTGTTTCTACAAAAGATAACTGTCTACAAGCCTGAGAAGCACAAGCTACTGTGATCTCATGTTCTCTTTCACAGAGTCCCCATGCTGGCTTTGCATCTGGGTGGTGTGGCAGAAAGCAAAGGTCACTCTGGTCTTTGAAAAGGACAAGAATGAAGACCCAGGGAACTACTGGCCAGTCAGCCTAACTTCAATCCCTGGAAAGTTTATGGATTGCCTCAATTTGGAGGCCATCTCTACCCACAGGAATGACAAGAAGGTGATCAGGAGCAGTGAGCACGGATTCACTCAAGGTAAATCATGTTTGACCGGCCTGGTGACCTTCTACAATGAAACAACTCCTGAATGGATGAGGGGAGAGCAGGGAGTGTTGTCTACCTTGACTTCTGCAAGGCTTTTGACAGCATCTCTCAAAACATTCTTATAGGCAAACTCAGGAAGTGTGGACTGGATGAGTGGACAATGAGGTGGACTGAGAACTGGCTGAACAGCAGGTGCCAGGCCTAGTGAGGCCACATCTGGAGTATTCTTTCCTGTTTTGGGCTCATTATTACAACAGAGACATGGAGATCCTGGAGTGGGTCAAATGGAGTGCTACAAAGATGATTAGGGGACAGGACCATCTCTTTTATGAGGACAGGCTAAGAGAACTGGGTCTGTTCAGCCTCAAGAAGAGATGACTGAGAGGGGATCTTGTCAATGTCTATCAGTATCTGAGAGGAGGGTGTCAGAGGGTGAAATCAGGCTCCTCTTGGTGATGCCAAGCAATAGGACAAGAGGCAGTAGGCAGAAACTGATGTACATAGAGTTTCACATGAATATCAGGAAGAGCTTCTTTACTGTGTGAGTGACCATACACTGGAACAGATTGGCCAAAGATGTTGTGGAGCCTTCCTCACTGGAGATACTCAAGAATTGTCTAAGTGCAGTCCTGTGCAATGTGCTCTAGGATGATCTTGCCTGAGCAGGAAGATGGGACCACATGGGTCCCTTCCAACTTTGCCCATTCTGTGATTTTGTGACTTCATTGAAGTAGCCCTGGCCAAGAGCACTTCACTTTACCTAGGGAGAAGCAATGGGCTTCAGTGTAGGTTATAAGGAGATTATCAAAACTAACACTGGATTTTTTTTCTAGAAACTCTATTGTGCTAACACCTGCACTATTTCATTTCACCATGACTGTTACGCAAGCTATCAAAACTAAAACCACATGCATAGCACCTCCCATTTACTACTATCTTTTGTATAATGACTATTGCCAAAAAAAAGGACAGAAAATATGGTTATGTGCTAATCTTGCAAATGTTGGTACAATATGGTTATGTGCTTATCTGCCAATGTTGGCACATCACTAATTTTGCATGGGTGAACAATTCTGGCAAGTTATCATATAAAAATTAATTTAGGCGTGTGAATTCTTGCAATAAAACTGTTATGATACAGCAAGTTTGTTTTTCTGAGTCAGTGTTCAAGATATAATAAGTGCTTAACTCCAGATCCAAAATACAGCTATGGGTACCTGATGGAAATGCACTGCTTTTCAAGAGCTGCTAAGCACACAATTTTGTTGAAGCTAAAATCTGGCTGAAGCCAAATGGAAGAACTTTCTAAAAATCACCGTGTAGTTTCTTATGGCTGTGTTTTGCAGAATAACAGCATCAAGGGAGTTTAAATGGCTATGAATTTTCTACATCAAGATCTTCATAACTCTAAAATTACAGGCAATGTTGTTTAAATCATTAATATTTACTAAAACCTAGCAAATCACCCTTTATTCATGAAATCAATAGTTCCCAAGAACTGCGGTCTTTGCTGAAACCTTATTATGAAACAAATAAAGGCATGATGATATTATGATAATAGTCTAAAATTATAATAATCTCTATTACTGAATAAATATTTTTATAATTGCTGGATGCCTTTTCCACTTCAACATTCTGCTGCTCCATCTTAAAATCTCAGCCATTTTCCCCTATGTGGTAGCTGCTAACCCCCACAAACCACTTCTCTCCATGTCTTAAGCATCTAATTTCTTTCCCAGGAGAGGCAGAGACTTGTTTCTTGTTTCCATTCTTGGGAGGATTTCTGGTAATTTGCAAGTTTGTGCTCAGAGAAGAGACCCTGCCTTGGGAGAAGCCCTTCCAGGCAGAGGTATCGCATGGAAATACTGGGGCGTGGTCACTGCTCTGCCTGGGTGAGCCCACAGAGCACTCACATGGAGGGACAGCAAGCTCAGCATGCTGCAGTGCCAAACACCAGCTTCAGTCCCTTGTTAAAAAAAATACCTGGATGTGGACTTTCTCTGGATGGCTTTAGGACATCAAATAAAACAATAACTGTATGTGTGAGCTACAGTCCTGTGACACAAAATCCCTCGTGAGGAGCATATGAGAACAACACAGGAACCTTAACAGTGTTGCCACTGTTTTCCTTAAACGTGTTTGTTTATACTCAGGGCATGGCTGGGTTTGACTGAAACTTCCCTGAGAAACTTCTCTCAAAGAACTTCACCCTTGAAAACCTGCTACATTAGTGTAGCTGCCAACAGGGTCAGAGAGATGCCTGCTTACCAGCATTTTTAAATGCTTCCTCTGCAGTTTATACAAGCCTTTCCAACCTGCTTTGAATTTCAGGCTTCATCAGATTTAATGGAACATCGCGGCTGCGTTTGTGGTGTCAACACTTTTCTTTGGTCTGTTCTTGAGCTGCAGACTCTCTCTCCCTGCTATCATGACTTTCACCCTGACTTTCAGGCCCTCATCTCCCCCTAACTGCTGCTGAAACAGAGGTCTGTCCAGCAGGGTTATTTTGAGCACTGTCAAGGGAAGTATCTCACAGTGCTCCTCACCAACAGAAACCCTTTATTGTTAAATAAATAACTCCTAAATATAGACTATACTTTTGCAGATTTTTCTTAATCATGGGTCTTTTTTTTGAACTGTAAATTCCTGTAGTTCAGTTAAGTCCTTTTGTAAAATTCCAAATGGAGATATAACGAAATCCATTGAGGTAATACATTTTTGGTTGGTGATAGTAAAGCACAGGCACAAAGGACTAAGGACAAGAGCATACATGCAACTGTGGTTCCTATTTTTTCAGTCAGGATGGATTTGTGAGGGCTGGAGCTTCTAAACCCAGGCTGTGCAGCCCCCGAAACTCCCCCATCACATTCACTGCTGTCCCACACTGTGCTGGGCATAAGACGGCATCAAGCCACAGCAGAATTACTTTACTCCTGTCTTCAGGGAGACCAGAGTCAGTTTTCCTGAGGCTAGTGACAGATTTTGGACTAGCCATGGGGCACCACGACTGCACCGCATCCTCAGAGTCTGAGGCATTGTGCCAGCCATGGGCAGCGAGCCCTTGGCACCTCCCTGCTTCAGGCAAGGCTTTAGGAAAGAACTCAAGTGGAGGGTAAAGGAGTGTGAAAACACAGGACTAAAGGAAGTGCCCTGCAGCACAGTGAGAACTGTTTTCAGTGTCTAAGCTGAAAAACAACTGGCAGCAACCAGCATTAGGTTATGGCATGCTAATTATTTATTCTCATTGCTTGAATGTATTTGAGGTGCATGTATCACTCTCAAAAGAGGCTCCAGCTCCACAGAAATAAAGATTTTTTAAAAATACTTAAAATTAAAAAACAAAACACTGTGAGTACAAATGTGAAATCACAAATAATTATTTTTACAGAAGGTCAGCATGTTTATTCTGTCAGTTATTTTGTGGAAGATCATGATTCTTGCTTTATTGCTTTAAATCTGTTAAAAAGCATCTTTTCTATTGGGTTTCTTAGGTTATTACACACAATAGTTGAATGACCATGACCCATAAAAGCCAGAGGTTAATTTGATTTTCAGATATGTCAGCTGGAGTAAGCAGAAGGTCATGCAGATTGCCTATTGTTGTGGCATTGTGTTTGCTTAGGACATTTCCCGTGGCTGCCTTGGCTGCGGAAGCAGAGATGTTCAGACAGTCCTGTTTGAACTTTTTCCCCATCATCTCATTCCAGAACTGAACAGACTTCCCCCAATGCAACCTTTTCAGTGCTCAGTGCTTGTGATTTTTTTTCTTTTTGAGAGCATTTGAAGAAGCCTGTTTTTTTTGAACTTGGAAGATCCTTCACGTTAGCCTGAGTGCTGCATTACAGCACAACTGAAATGGGTCCAGTTCTCAACCAGTGAAGCTCCATCCTCCACTCAGGATGGCCATTACTGGCACATTGCTAATGCTCTCACATGTCTGTCCCTTGACTGGCAGCACTGTAGTGCTGAATTAAGCCCTGGGCTTTGTCACTAAATCAGTTCAAATTGGGAGAAATGAAGCAGATATAGCAGTTATATTTTTGGGCCTTTAGGAAGAAGCATGAAGAGAATTATTCCATTATTATTATTATTACTACTAGTACTACTGCTATTACTACTACTGCATTAATAAAAGAGACCACTCAAATGGTCTTTTGTTATAAAACAAAAGCAGATGAGAAAGAGAGCCATGTGCTTATCTAGGCTTAAATGCTTTATGTCCCACAGTACTGACACAGGGTTTTGCAGAAAAAGAAGCAGATGCAAGAGACCCTTGAAGGATGCTGTAGAAGAATGGATAAAATTTCTAGCATCTTGTTTCACAACTAAACCAGAAGACCTTTTTTTTTTTTTTTTACTCTAACAAAATTCAATAAATATTTATATACTCACTTTTACCTCTTCATCAAACTTTTGGAAGTGCCAACACATTCTAAATCCTCGCTGCCATTGTTGTTGTTGTTGTTGCTGTTGTTGTCTATTGACAAGGTTCCATATATATTAGTTGTACCAGTCTGAATGCCAGTATATTAATATCAGACTGTCATGTATTTGGGAAAGCAGATAATCAGACTGACTGTACAGGGCCACAGACACAGACCAGTGCTGGAAAGAACACAAATAAGGAATGAGAAAAACAGTTTTCATATTCCTGTTTACAGAAGATGTGCAGAAATCTAAGAGCTAAATGCAAAAATAATATAATTTATTTAACTTTCTCTGCCATCATTCACTATAGCTGCAAGTGTGATTTATGAAAACATAACACATCTGGAAAACTCAGCCTGAAGTCTAAGACCCTGGAGTTTTGACAACTTGCTCAAATATCCTACTTCCTTCCTTGCAAAACTGTCTGAGAATGAGTACCACATAAGGCACCTTGGATCTCATATATCCAAGCTGATATTCAAACCTTCACGTTCTGCCATAATTGTTTATTTAATTAATAAAAAAAATATTTTAAAAAGCACTGCTTAACTCTAAGCATGATGCTTGAGGCTTGACCATGCTGTCAACAAGACCATGGCTGATATGCATTTGAAAGCCAGTGCCTGGCTGGCCTGAACTGCAGAAAAGCTTGTGCAGGAGAAGCCACAGCTCAAATGTAGAGAGAGAATCTTTGTTCCTGTTCACCATCTGCTCCTAAGCCACTACCAGCAGACAAGAAGCCCCTCATCTGCCCATCCTGCTTAATCTTGAGACATCCTCATGGAAGGAGTGTCTGCAGTGAAGGCAGCTGGCAGGTCACTCAAAAATTCCCCTCCGTGTGGTAGGCACAAATCACTTCCCTGCATGTTTAACCCATGTTTAACCCATGTTTAACCCATGTTTAACCCAGGCACCAGTCAAGACTATCTTGTATTCTGAAACATGCTCCCACTCGATCTGAAATGCTGAGGTAGGTGAAGCACACGTGCCTGTACTCAGGCAAGCTTTTAGTACTGTCCCCCACTCCTACAAACACCTACAAGTCCTTTTACCTGCTTATTTTCCTGTTGTCTCTGCATTGAAATCTATTTGATTACTTTCAGCTTTTTTTGCTGAGACTGACAGCAAAAGTGTTGCTGCTGCTGACATTTTGAAGCAGCTCACAACATCATCAGGGCAAGATGTTCTTTCACAAGAGCCAGAGCAAAAGAGCCCCAGAGAGGATATAATCATCTCGCTCCACCTCCCCTATGAAAAGCTGCCAACAGAAGCACATAAACAAACTAATCCCTATTCCATCCCATTATTAGCAGATTTAGCTACAGGCATTCAAAAGGAACAGATAATGGAAAGTAAGAAGAGACTGTAGAAGCAAAATCATAATGATGATGCTTACTGTGAAATTAGAAAATTATTTTCAGGATATTTGCAGGTAGATTCTTGTAGAAAAAGTAATTCTGTAGCCTTTGGAAATGTGACACTTGCAGGCTTATGGGCAGCTTATGGGCAGCTTATGTTGAAATATTTATATTTATATAGATTGCAAGAAGTGTTATGATTTTGTGATATCTTCTGCTGTGATTGCTAGTCAATTAAGATCCCTCCTCAGAGCTTTTTTATGCCTAGGTATGTAAATGAAGGCTGCTTTCATGCAGCTCATAATGTTGCACTTATTAGTCCTCCACTGTGAGAAGTACCCACTTTTCTGGCATGAATACTTTTCCCACTCAGCTGGACAACATATTTTTGAGAAAAGACAGGGCTGCAACAGGCCTTGTCTTCATATCACCTTCAAAATATTTCTGGGAAGGTGCAGAAAGCATGAGTCTGCAAAAGCAGGAGGGGGAGGTTCTGTAGGGAAATGGGAACCCAGGGCCCCAGCCCCTGCTTTGTTCAAGCCATCCTGATTCAGTACAACAGTTGTGCTAGGAAAATACCTTCTCAGTTAAGTCCTGCTGATGAGAGAATTTCCGGTTTTTGAATCCCTAAAAGCATAGGGATTTAGCCACTCAGCATGACCAAGAACAAAGGTAATTCTCCACATGTGTAGAGACAGGAGTGGGGCAGACATCTTACAGCTCCTGTTCCTGCCTGCCATCCCAGATGTCTCCTGATGTGTCCATGTTGCATATTAGCAGGAAACCCATGTGTACAACTAGTTTCACACTAGCCTAAAAGAAATTTGTATATTTTCTTGCCCTTTCCATGTCCCCAAGCCACACAGTGCTTCAGCACATCTCTGATGCACACAATACTTAGAGGACAACATGCAGATGAAGAGCCAGACCATGAAAGCTAAATCCAGTTATAGTCCCTGTAGCCTGACAAAGCAAAAATGCTTTTGGGTTTTGGGCACTTTGGGGTTAGGATGGCAGTAGAAAAATAACATTTTACCCTACATTTCATATGTGAAGGCTTGGCACTGATAATATTTTGCGTATTTTGACTGTTTGGATAGCAGCCTTCATTTGGACTACCCAGCTCATGTTCTGCGGGGGATTGGATTGGACCACAGCCTTGTGACCATCACACTAATCACGTTCTGATGGAGATACTCTCTCTGAGCTTCAGTTGCAGAAGTCTCTCAAAAGGAAATCCATGTATGAAATTAATATTGACCAGAGGATGGTGCAGTAGATACCAGGTATAGCAGAGGAAATATACCACTTCAAGTATTGCTAACATTTATTTATTTTTAAGCTTAATTGGTACTTCTGCATGCAAACTAGCAAGAACACCAACAGCTTCCATCTCATCAGCTCTGATAAGCCTAGAAATGCTGGGGGTTGCTGCAGGCAGACGGAGATCGGGTATTGCGGGAAGTAGGATTGATGTCTTAATAAGAGGCATTTTGTCCTCCACATCACTATGATGCTGCAGGCACTGTGCTTCTGAAGGGCCTTTCTCTAGAGATAAAGAGCTTCCTCATGCTAATTAAAGGTTGTACAGTCCTTTTGAAAAGGTAAGAATAACTTCATTGATCACCACATGACGAGGTGACCTTCCTGAGTAGAATCATACGCAAAAATAAGGCTTTCAGTGGTTTTTGTATGGGGAATTAACAGAAAAGTGCAAGCAATTCTTCTGTCAAAGCTTTTTTTCCCCCTTCATATACAGCTTCATCCCATAATGTCAGACTCTCTGAATTTGTTCCGCAGCTCAGTTCACACCTGTGGACATTGACTACATCTGTGATAACATGACCCAGAAGATCAAACCTGCAGAAATGGAGCATTCGACTGACATCAGACCTGCTTCTTCTCTCACCGAAAGCTTTGGGAGATTTCATTGCCTTTATTCAGAGCATGAAAAGCACAGAAAAAACCTTCAAGTAAGCAAACAACACAAGGTATAAACAAGGTACAAGCTAGTGAGAGTTACACTGTTGAAATAAATTCCAAATTCCTGTGCGGCAGAGCCCCAAGCATTGCCATATTATGCAAAAGAAACAAAAAAGAGCTTGCACCAGAAATAGTTATTAGAAAAATTTTAAACACATACAGTCAATGCACTTTCATTGGATACACTTCCAACTACTCCATGTCATACTTTCTTCTCAAGTACTCACAAGCTAGAACCAGAATCTTTGCAGCCAAGTGGATATTTCATTTTGCAAACTTTTTCTTTATTTAAAGTGAATTTTCTTATAGTTCTCTAAAAAAGTAGCTACAAAGGTAAAAATAAGACACAAGGAAATGGAATGAAGCTGCATCAAGGTAAGGTCAGACTGGACATTAGGAAAAGTTCTCACTGTGTTTGGTCACTGCCACAGTCTCTCCAGGGAACTGGCCATGGCATCAAGCCAGAGGTCAAGGAACATCTGAACAATGTTCTTATCCACTTGTTTTAGATTTAAGTAGTACTGCAAGGAGCAGGGAGTTGGTTGGACTCCATGATCCTTATGGGTCCTTCCCAATTTGAGATATTCTATGGGTCTATATAAAAATAATACCTACAGAGACATTGTGATAGCCCAAAAGAATGTTTTTCTGACTATAAATATTTGTCTCCTTCCCTCCTGGTTGTGTGGAATAAGTTGATAGCTGGAGGGCAGGACTCCAACTCAGAGGGATCTCAGCAGCCTGGAGAAATGAGCTAACAGGAACCTGCTGGAGTTCACCAAGAGCATGTGCAAAGTCTGCAGCTGGGATGGGGAAAACCCATGCAGAGAACTGACAGTCAAGAAGGCATCTGCAGGAAAAAGCCTGAGGATCCTGGCAAGCAATAAAGTGAGTATCAGTCACCAACGTGCCTTTGCACATATTGGGGTGTATTAAGTGATCACACCCCTCTGAATGGCACTTGTGAGAGAATTGTGTCCAGTTTGGGGCTCCCCAGCTGACCTACTGGAGTGAGTCCAGCAGTGGGCCACCAAGGTTCTGCAAGAAGATGCTGAGATAAATAGATTCATTCAGCTTTTAGAAGGCAAGGCTAAGGTGAAGAAACCTTAGTTCTGCCTTCAACTACTTAATAAGACAGTACAGAGAGGAAAGAATCTCAGAGGTGTTCTCAAAGGTGAAGGATGATAAGAGGCAACAAACACAAACTGCAACAACAGAAATCCCAAACAGATGGCAGGGAAAAAAAAATTTAATGAATGGGTAGTTGAATATTGGAAGTGGTGCCCATAGAGGCTGTGGTATCTCCATCCTTGCAAATCTATCCTTGGAAATATTGAAAACTTGACTGGACAAGTTTCTGGAGAATGTAACATAACATTAAAGTTGGCTGTGCTTTGAAAAGCAGCTGGAGGACATGATATTCAGAAGTCATCTCCAATCTGTTTTCAGTATGATTAAATTATTGAATTTGCTGAATATGATGCATGGCAAGGTGGCATAATTCAGATGCTTCAAAGAGCTCATATGAATGCATTTCTGGCCCACACACAGCTTCACTCCCCAGCATGGTTACCCATTCAGAGAGAAAAGTAGATTTACTCCAATGTCACATATAAGTTAACATTAAAAAGACCCTCCAACCTGACATCTTTCTTTTGCATTAGTCATGGGATCGCAGAAGGACAGACAGCCAATTTTCAAACATTTGCATGGAGAATTCAGGCTCAAAATTTTATTGGAACTCAATATCCAAACCTTTAAAGGTCTACCTGCCACCAAGAAAAATGTCTGGCTTGGACCAGGTGGATCACAGGCTGGGAGATATAGGGAACTTGCTGAGCCCTGCAATGACTGATTATTACTTCCTTTGAGAAGTGAGGCTTCACTTCTGACTCAAAAGTGAACACGATCCTCTTTCCCAGAGAACTGAAATCAAGGCATCTCTGTACTTTTAAGCATGAAGAGGCCATATCCCTCCTGTTGTACTGCTGTATCCTTACAACATTCTTGTAACAGAGGTAAGCATCCATACATTTCAAACTGCACAGATCCGTTTTGAATGGTGAGCTGCTAAGCTGTCTCCCCACATGTCTCATCTGGGCTTTTCCTTGTCATCTAGCAGAGATAATAACTTAAACTCTAACGTATTACTTCACATTTCTCCCTCGTGTTGTGTGGAATAGTGACTGCAGTATGGGGTTGGAGAACAAACACTGCATTCTCTCTGAGTTTTAGTCAATGATATTTTTCAACGTCTTTGGGTCCAATAGACTGCAAAGTTTAAGTTCCAGTACTTCACTACTCTCAAGGTTTGACGTACCTACCTCCTTCATTTCACAGGTCATTGCCTTCCAGTGAGACTTACAGCTCTCAGGAGGGCTGCAGAACCACAGGGCTCAGACAAAGCCTTGCTTCAGAGGACAGACTTCCCATATGCTCCTGCTCCATTCCTACATTTTCTTAAAGCTCGGCACACCCAAATCTGCAACCCCTCCACACATTTGGGTGACCATCACATTGAAGAGACCTCCAATTTTTGTTTAATTTTTGAAAGACTATGACATAGTGAAAATAACAAAACAAGAGAAGAAGGATTTAAAACATCTATGACCGAAAATTTGAATATTTTTGGCCCCGTCCTTTCACTTTTGCTCCATCACAGCATCCTAAACGCCTGGCGGTGCGCGGAGCCGGGGTGCCGTCAGCGCTGAGCGGCGGACGGGCATGTCCCCCCCGCCTCCCCGGGCAGCCGGGGGACGCACGGCAGGCGGGCAGCAGGGCTCGCTTTCGGCGACCGTCCCGGGGTCTTTTTTCTAACAAATGGCTTCCTGGGGAAAATATCCTTGGCATGTTTGAGCAGAAGGCAAGTAAACCCTCCAAGCGGGAGTCCTGTCCCGCAGGATCAGCGAGCTCTGCCGGGGCTGGGACGGGGCTGGCTCAGCCCGGGGGCAGCAGGGACAGCGCACTGCGGGCGGCGGTCTCCAGTCCCCGGTAGTGGAACGCCGAGCGACTCCGAGAGCACTGCCCCCGGGCAGCTCAGCCCGGAGGCGGCTGCGGCCGCATCGCTGCGGGCAGCCGGGGGCGGCCCCGCCGGTCCCAGGCTCCGC